>NW_019398291.1:3263-17267 GCF_000591075.1 Eurytemora carolleeae
TGGGTGGGTGTTGGGGGATGGTGTACCAAAAATAAAGATTTTAATGTTATCTGAAAATTAATTTGCTCTAAACCCTTAATATTTGAAAAACTACATTTATGGTTTCGCTTAGAGAGAAAACTGAAATATGTATTAAGAACTCTCAGTGTTTGGGAATTTCTTTCATTTGTGAATATATTGATTAGAAATTGTGAGTAAGATTTTTTTTACTATCTGAATATTGAATATGTAGTGTTTTTTCGCATATTGTGTTTTAAACTTTTTATTGGCCTATACGTTCATAACGCTTTTTTTAATGGCTTTGAAACATGATAGACATTCTTAATAAACCCAGAAAACATGATAGACATTCTTAATTAACCCAGAAAAGTTTCCTTCTTCTAACTATCTATATATATACTTTTCTTGTCTGTCTGTCTGTTTGTTTGGTTGCATCCAATAAATGCAAACCGGCTGAACCGATTGGGCCCAAATTTGTTGTGGGACCTCACGTGACCCCAGGGAAGGTTTATGTATGATCGAATTTTCAAAATTTGCCTGCAACAAAATTCGATTTTCATAAAATTTTAGAAAATTTTATAAATCCAAAATTTTTTCTGAAATCTATGAATATTTTTTTGTTTTTTACAATGTACACAAAGAGATCATGTTCACAATTTAAATAGAAGATTTTTCTATATTAGATTAAGATTTTGTTCCAAAACTCCATTTCTCTTGCTATCTTGCTATCTTGCTATTTCTACATGACAAAGTAAAAAGCTCGCGTGTTAGGAAAAGGTAGATCTTATCTTGTTATGATTAATTTTCATGCTCAAGCAGGGATAATTGAATATTTCAAAAGCACTTTTCGAAAAACAATCTATATTCTAAATATTTTAAATGAAATAGAGGTGCCATTAGGATTAAAAAATATAATTTTCAAGTTCAAAATTTTCAAAAATTACGTAACGTTAAAAAAGGATTTCCTACATAAGAATAGTCTTCAACGGCGCGCCTCGCTTTGGAAATAAATGCCATATTAGATAACACCTCCCCAACCCCCTATAAAAAAAACAGTTGCACCACTGCAATGAAACTTATATTTAAGATGAAAATTAGATGAATAGTGAATACGTAAGCACTTTAAGCGTCTGGCGTCTGTCCTGTATGTTTGGAATAGTTTGAACATGTTTACATTCATTAATATGTCCGAACTTAAGTTTTATATTCATTTTAAATCATTTTTGACAAAACCCAATTCCTCTATTACGAAAGTTAGAGATGGGCGCCAGTTTTGGGTTCGACTGAAAAATTTCAAGATTTATTTTTATTTTAAGGGACTCCAGCAGAATCTAAGAAGGCTCTCAAATATCAAAATCAAATGGATTTCACGGTTCTGTCAATATTTCAGAAAGCTTTTACTTTTGATCGCAATTAGACCCATTAAACATATTTTTCAACCTTTTTTTCTTAAGTACTTTTTGTCGGCATATGCAGTTGAATGAAAAGTATAGAATAAACAAATCCGTAAGGTAAAAGAACTATGAACGATTGTTAAAATCATTTAAATAAACCGTTTTGTATAGTGTAGCAGTTTGTTCAATGAAAGCAAAGGAAACATATATTTGCCATTTTTCGAGTTTTGATGAACACCTTAAAACTTTACGGAGCCTTTTTAAAAGTCACCAACTATTTATGAAAAAAAAAATGAATTTTTGAACCCCCCCCCCCCAAAAAAAAAAAACAATGCCCACTCCTAAACTATTGAATCTGTTCATTATCCTTCTATGTATTATGTATTTAGACGAATATTTTACATTTCTGCAAAAAGATTTCTTTTGCATTATATAAACATTTATGCAAGAATTTAGAATTTTAATTTTTGCACACCAAACTGTTGTGAAACTCACTTGAAAGCTACATAAATATACATATTTTTAAAATAAATACCGACATATTTTTAACATTGACCAACCCTTCCCCCCCCCCCACCAAAAAAAATCGGACCATTGCATTGTCATATACTATCCTCTATTTTGAAATTTTCTTTTTTTAATTAGAATAAGATCTTCCTTCAACATTTTTAAGAATATTGTAATGCACGCAAAAAATTATTTCAACTCGGTTCCGCCGTCTCATTATATTTGTTTTAATACATGGTTACCTACCCACAAAGAATTAGACGTCAGAGACGACTGCACTGAATTTATATTTTCTGTTTACTCAAATTCAAGATAGTTTTCAACTATAAACTTTTTTATTTCTTTGTCAAATAAGATATAGAAAGACTATATTCAAAACAGAAAACTTACTTTAACCTTTGAATCGTTAAACTATAGGAGTTTCAGGTCGTCTTTGCAGTATTAAGCTAAATTATGATAAATTAAATACAAGGCAGTTGAGTGACCTTTAATTTTTCCTTTTTACCAACCCTCCTTTTTTCCCCCTTACAAAAAAATTTTATGAAATCCGCAAACTTTTTTTGTTTTCGTTTTATACTGTACAAAGAGAAGATGCTCACAGATAAAGCCACAATTAAAAGTTTAAATAGAAGATGGGCGCGAAGCGCCCTAAAAGCCTAGAAAGAAGGGCGCGAAGCGCCCTGAATTTCTAGTGCTCTAAACTTTAGTCGAACAAAAAAGAAAAACGTGAAAAACGTTAGTCTTTGATAGTTAAACGTTAATAAATGGGGAAGGAGGAGGGGGGGTAAGAGAAGAAGGGGGGGGCTTATTGCTTTACCATTTTTTCAGTCAGTAAAGGGGCCATACAGGATTTTGTAACAATGTGTGATTGTAATTAATATTTTCTTTATAAAAACACGAATATTGGAAACTCGAATTCGAGATAGAGAATTATATCAATTAATCTGTTAATTAGTATAAATAAACCAGAACATTATTAGGGGGGAATTCTCGAAGGACTTAATTTTCTTATTTATTTTTAGAAAACTCGGGATTCTGCTTTCATTCATAGAATTCACTCATTCATTATAAATATTGATTTAACTCCATAGTCCATGCCATCAAAATAAAAAAGGCTTTTTTATGATCTAGGTGTTCCAGGGTTACCCACAAAGGATGGGACTTCAGAGACGACTGTACATAATTTATCTACTCCTTTTATTTACATGAATAGGTCCTTCACGCTGTAAACCTGTTTTTTTTTACAAATCACATACAGTGATAACCAGAAAACTCTGGAATAGTAAGACAACTTTTAGACTCAAGATATGACTTTAAATAGTCCAATAAACATGAGACACAGCAATTGTTCAGTGTCAGGAGACCCATTTCACTTAATTAGAGATTTAATAACATGCTAGTAAACGCCCTTCAGTATTGCACTAATGTCGTCTTCCTATTCCACAGTTTTCTGGATATCACTGTATAACGTAATTAAAAGACAATTAAAAGCAGAATCGGTTGTTTCAATAGTTTTATTTAAAAATTATCAAATTGTCATTAAAGTTTATTTTTTTGTTGGTAATCCTGTTTGTGTCGACTCTTTTTCTAATTTTGATTGCATTAAAGTTAATTTTGCATTAAGTATTAGCTTTTTTAGCTCAATTGATTTTATAAGCTAATTTATGTTATCCACTTACTTTATTCAAATTTGAATGCAACATAAAAAATAAAGGCCTTAATTTTTGCAAAAAGACTAAATTTTTACTCCCTCTCCCTTTTTTGAAATCATCTCTTTTTAGCCTCCCCCCCCTCTCTCCAACCTCATCCCTTTCAGCCTCCTCCCCTCTCTCCAACCTCATCCCTTTTAGCCTCCCCCCCCTCTCTCCAACCTCATCCCTTTTAGCCTAAACGACCCCTGCCCTAGTCCCCCTTTCGTCCATTATCTCTCTCCACAGGCTCCCATTTCATCATTTTAACTATTTATCAACTTATTATGACCATCTCATTAATCTATCTATCTATCTACCATATATCTATCCCCCATCTATCTATCTATATGAACCCATGCATCCAGTAAACGACACTTGACAAATAGCATCTAGTTTAGTATCGTTTCTATCTATTCTTTATAAACCATCATGTATTAATGGAAAATCCTTTGTGTGCTAGATAATACATTTTGGACTTTTTTCTAAAGTGTGCGCATCTGTTTTTTCTTTTATTTTTTATTTCTTTTACATTTCCCTTCAGTCTCTTTTCCTAATCCCTTCTCCCTTTTTCTCTTTCCCAATTTTTTAATTTTTTTCTCTGTGTTTTCTTTCTGGTCCTTAATTTTCTAATCCCTAATTGTATTATATTCCAATCCATTTTTTTCTGGTCATACTGTGATAACCAGAAAACTGTAGAATAGGAAGACGACATTAAAGCAATGCTGAAATGCATTAGTTGCGGTTACAACGCAAATAGCTTTAACACAGTAAATTATTATCCCACTTATTAAATGGGTCTATTTACACTGCACAATTGTGGTATCTCATGTTCATTGAACTATTTAAAGTCATAACTTGCGTCTAAACATCTTATTTCGGAGTTTTCTGGGTTTCACTGCAGTTTGCATGTTTTCATATACAGTTACATCCATGTTGCATGAACTTTCCTGTTTTTTTGTCAAAAAATGTCAAAATTGCAAAATTGCCACTTTATTCTTTTGTGGGATAAGGTTATTAATCGTAGTCCATGGAATTAGGAATTTCTCCTGCAAAAAATGTTCTTGTATAAAAAACAGGTACAAAAATGGGTGTATTTCTATCAAGGTTGTATAATAAGGTTGCTTCGTCTCGATGGGATCCAATGTACGGAAAATGTCGTCTCCTTAGCATAGATCAGTGACGTCATATGCGGATTTTATCTATCTATGCCAAGGAGACGACATTTTCTGTACATTGGAGCGTATCGAGAGTAAGCTGAATATAGTAAGATAACTAAACAATAAAGATTCTGTTTTTTTTCGATCCCCTTGTCTCCCTTCTCCTGAAGATCCCCTTGTCTCCCTTCTCCTGAAGATCCCCTTGTCTCCCTTCTCCTGAAGATCCCCTTGTCTCCCTTCTCCTGAAGATAAGATTCTCTGACAAGCGTCTTTGTACACAAAGAATTTATAGATCAATTTTAGTCAAGGTTAAAATGCAAGGAAAATTTTTTCAGAGGTGTAGCATCTTTTGTACTGCAGTGTACTGTCAATGTAAACACAAGACGGATGTCACAGCCTGAAATGGGATCCACCTTCCGCATAAAAAATCATTGAAATATTCTGGTCATAGGAAACTATTATGTGAATTACCAAAATTATCAAATTTTAATGCTTTTAATCTCCTCGGATACTAAACGAACACTGATGCATCTATTCTTGTTTTCAAATTCCGTCCAGAAAGAACTGGTTTCAATATGTACGCAGATTATACGCGACCACAATTAACTTTCCTTGCATTATAACCTTGAATCTTGATGATGGTTTAAATCTTTTATAAAGTTCGTTTCAATTAAGGAAACTTCAGAAAGAAGTAGATTAAGGAAGGACTGAATCGAATCTGTAAAAAGGATAGAATAGAATAGAATAGAATGGAACTGGATTATGGGGTTGGATTGTATATTTAAGGTTTGTATTGTGTGAATGATAAATGATAGTTTTGACAATTGAACCCCGGCCACATCATAATTGGATGTAATGATTTGAGATGATGGTTAGCTTTCTGCCTATCTACTTTTTACACTCAGTATATTATATAGATTAAGAATTTAGTGCGCGTCGCGTCTTTTTTATAAAAGCTTTGCGTTGCGCATTTTTTTATGGAGTCAAAATTTAGGTGTCTCAAATGTGTAAATTAAAGCACAGGCTTGGGCCGCCTAAATCTTTTTGAATTTTTGAAGGAAAAAATCTGTTGAAAGTTGAAATCTTCTCTTTACAATGTTTAAATAATGGGTTAAAGCCAGGACAAGTGAGGAAAAAAAGTTTGAGTGCGGATTAGAGCAAAGTAAATTAACGTTTAAAGAAGATTTCAAAAGCTAATCTTTTTACATAATATAATCTTTTAAGACTTTATTTTTAAGTTACTCCTATCTCCCATGAAATCAAATTATAAATTATAAAATTATAAAATTTACTGTGATGAATAGAAGAAAATGGAATAGCAAGACGACATTATAGTATAATACTTCAGTGTATAATTTGATGTTTGTTGCAAGCAAATTGTAATTATTACTAGACACTTATTAAGTCACTAATGGTCTGTTTACACTGTTTCATGCTCATTGGACTAAAGGTTTAGCTTAAAGGGATGGCAATGCCCAATTCAAAACATTGCGCATTTCTACGGCAGGAAAGCATTAAGGAATTAACAGAGTTTAAACCTTTAAAAACAAGGGTACCGTTGTAAATCGGACATTGCCAACATTGCGGTACTTTAAATTTTGCGAACAGTTCCTTTAATTTTAGATCATATAAGAGTAACATCCAACTCTGGAGATTTACTCTCTCCTGGTGATATATATATAAGAGCACAGATACCGTGTATTCTCAATACTATTCAGGATACAGGATACAGGATACACGGAGTAAAAATGAATACTGGAGTCGTTCTGTTCATCCTTGCATCTCTCCTTGCTCATTCTCAGGTTAGTTATTAAGTCAACGTCAATTAGCTAGTTATTTAGTCAGACAGTTAGTCACTCAGTCAGTTACTCAGTCAATCATTGAATAATATAATCAATTAATCAGTAAATCAATAGATTACTTATTAATGCAGATAATCAATTAATCAGCCAGTAGAAAAAACTTTAGGGGATAAGTCCATAAGTTGGTTAATCAGTAAATAAGTAAATCATCCTTTCTGTAAACTGGGGAGTCAGTAAGTCAGTAAGTAAGCTGATAAGTAAAATAGTGGGTTAATCAGTTAGACAGTAAGTCAGTCAATCAGCTAAAAAGTAAGTTATTTAGCACTTCAATAACTCAGTCAATTCTTTAATCATTCAACCAGTCAGTAAGTCAGGCAATCAGTTAGTAAGTCAGGGAAATAGTCAGCCAAATTAGTCAAATAGATAATGAATTAGTAGGTCAGTAAGAAAGTCAGTCAATTGGTCAGTCAAGATTTGGTTAGCAAACAAGGAAAAAACCATGAAGTTGGTTGGCTGGAAGGGTTTAGAGTGGGGAGGGGAGGGTCGGTAGGGGCTGGGGCTCTACACAATCTGTCCAAATTAAACTTCGTATCTTAAAATCTAAAGTTTTTACCGAAAGGTGTTTCCACAGAACCTTTTATTGTCAACCCACAAGATTTCAACAAAAACATACACAGGGACACCGGCTTCAAATTTTAATTTTTATTCTTGTCTTGTCTAGAGACAAATTTTGAAACAAGGTCGACAAATCCCAAACACATATTTTATAACTTTCTTAATTTAAGAAGGAAAATGTTAATAAATAAGTCAAATGCAGAAATAAAACTTTTGAAACACATTTCACACAATTGATGAAAACAAAATTTGACTTGAACAAAATATGAATCGAACTGCAGTATTTGAAGAATTGTCCTACATTAATTAAAATAGAGTTTTGTCAACAATTATCTCGTTTAATTTCGAATACTTGAATTTGCTGATCCCTATATCTTTGCAACCTGCTGGTGTAAACCTTAGATATTTCAAACTTAGGCCATTTCATATAACATAGAAAATAGAAAAATAATATAGAAAAGGTCTATGACATCGCTGAAAAAAATACAGGGTCAGTCAATAAAAAAGTGTGATTAGCGGCGCTTGGAGCAAAATTGTACCTTTTTTGTGCAACTCTCCTGTATGGTGTTTTTTCAATATTTTTTGAAAATTTTTAATTTTTTCTCTTAAAAACAAAAATTCAGAAAAGCGAAAATGTGTGAAGAAATTATTTCTATCGAAATATAAAATTTTGTAAAGATTGAATCACAGAATCGCAGAAAATTAGCAAACTATGTTGATTAGAATAAACCTACAATATAGATAATATGATGTGGGACACCCTGTATGTTGATTAGAATAAACCTACAATATTGATAATATGATGTGGGACACCCTGTATGTGGATTAGAATAAACCTACAATATAGATAATATTAATAAATGTACAATGTATAGGGAAGAGCCCGCTTACAGAATACTTCTTCTAATCAAAGGTTAATTAAGGAAATAAAGGTAATTAATCAATTAATTTACTAATTAATGAAATAATGTGTTTAGTATAGAAATAATCAGTTTCCTTTTCAGAATTTGGCTCGATACTCTCCAACCTCACTCAACAGGTTTTACTCATTTTTTTGGTGGAAATGAAAAATAATACATTTTTCTGTTTTTTTTTTTCAGGTTACCGCAAGATGATGAAGAAGGAGAAGATCTAGAGCAGAGAACCATGATTTCTCCGATACTCAGGTTTAATCCATTCTTCTTTTGAACTCTTTCTTCTCCTCAACCCATCCTTCTCTTCAAAATATCCTTCTCCTCAACCCATCCTTCTCTTCAACCAATCCTTCTTCTCCTCAACCCATCCTTCTCCTCAACCCATCCTTCTCCTCAAAATATCCTTCTCCTCAACCCATCCTTCTCTTCAACCCATCCTTCTTCTCCTCAAATCCTTCTCCTCAACCCATCCTTCTTCTCCTCAACCCATCCTTCTCCTCAACCCATCATTCTCCTCAACCCATCCTTCTCCTCAACCCATCCTTCTCCTCAACCCATCCTTCTTCTCAACCCATCCTTCTCCTCAACCCATTCTTCTCCTCAGCCCATCATTCTCCTCATCCCATCCTTCTTCTCAACCCATCCTTCTCCTCAACCCATCCTTCTCCTCAACCCATCCTTCTCCTCAACCCATTCTACTCCTCAACCCAACCATAAATTTAAGTTAAACTTAAAGATAAGTTGAACATAAATTTAAGTAGAACATAAATTTAAGTTGAACTAAAAATTAAGTTGAACTTAAAGTAAGTTGAACTCAAAGTAAAGTTGAACTTAAAATTAAGTTGAACTTAAAATTAAGTTGAACTTAAAATTAAGTTGAACTTAAAATTAAGTTGAACTAAAAGTTCGTTGAACTTAAAGTTTAGTTGAACATAAAGTTAAGTAGGAAATAAATTTAAATTGAACTAAAATTAAGTTAAACTTGAAGTTAAATTGAACTTAAAGTTAATTTAAACTTAAAGTGAAGTTAATCATGAACTCTATGAAGGGCAAAGGTTGCTTACTCTCGATGCGCTCAAATGTAAAGGAAATGTCGTCTCCTAGTCCTAAGCATAGAAAGACAAAATCCTCATAAGACGTCACTGATTATAGATGTGAGAGTGACGTCATATACTAATTTTATCCATCTATACCAAGGACACAACATTTCCCGTACATTGGAGCGCATAGAGAGTAACAGTAAGCAACCTTATTATACAACCTTGATTTCAGAGGATACGCTGGTTTGATTAAAGAAGATGAAGATGATTATGACGGGGAGGAAACTACAGGTTAAAGGGATTGTTTATTTTTTTGAAAATACATCTAATATCCCAAATTTCAAAATTTCTGATACTTTTTTTAAACAAAGAAAACATCTTTTATATTTATTCTTTTATGATTCAAATTCAGCTGCACGAGCTCTGACGTGCATCTGAAAAAGATGGAGGATCGAAGACGACATTTTTCATTTGTTAATTTGTTCCAGGCGTTTTCTATAGATCTCTTCCTCGTATTATGAATCTTCCATCTCTGGGACTGATTGCTCGTCCGCCCAAATCCAGGGATAGAAATAATAAGTTATAGAAACAGACTAAAAAAGTACAACAAATGTGTCTTAAATGTACGCGTAATTTTAAGTGACCCTTCAAGTAAAAGTAAGTAAAGTAAAAAATTATTTTTTATGAAATATAACAAAAACATACAAAATAAACTGTTTCAGGAGAAAATATTTAGAAACCTCTAAAAGTAGAGGTTGTGGGAATATTTCCCCCTAATTCTAAAAAAGTATAAAAATAGAAATAAAAGGAAAAGGAAAGGAAAGGATAAGAAAAGTTACATATTTATTTTTTACTTTATATTAAATATAAATTGGTGGTGGATTGTTAGTATTTTTCGACGATGAACTTTGAACAACTTTCAGAAATAAAAATTATAGATTTATTTGTAATAGTAAAAATAGTAAAAAGCTTTATGGAGTGTGAAAGAACTAGGTTCTATGAAAAACGGGCATTTTTAAGCATCTTTTTAATTCGAGCTGATTTTTGACATCCTTTATGTTTGATTATTTCTTTTACTCTTTTTACTCTTTTTATTCTTTTCTTTGTAAAGTCGTCTTTGCTATCTTCGATTCTTTTGCAAACATAGCATGTGTTAGAATTAAAACATTTGTTCTGCTAAAAGAAATCTTATATATTAAATTCTGTTTAAAATTCGAAATTAAATTGATATTTGAAAGCTTAGAAAATGGCAACGCCCGATTCTCAATGATGGGGTCAAGTATGAATAAAATATTATTATTTAGAATTTTGAAAACTGATACAGTTAATCCCAGATATATGAATACATAGCAAGAGATTTTTATAATGTCGTATATTACATATTTAAGATCAAATGCCGCGGAAAAAAGAGTTTAAGAGTTTATAAAAAACTCTTGCTATGTATTCATATATATGGGATTCACTGTATTTATTTTAAACCTAGAAAAACACGACTATATCTTCCACATTATTAATCAGATAAAGGTTTCAAGGGTGCCGTTGTGAATCGAGCATCTGCGCTTAAAATTACACTTACAGTCATATATTAAAGAAAACAGCTTATTTTTTATCTATAGCGGAAGGGCCAGATATACCAAAATCTACAGAGGCTCCAGAGGTCACTAGAGGTCATTAGAGGTCATTAGAGGTCATTAGAGGCTTTCTAATGTCATTTGAGATCAATAGACAATATGTATAAACATTGGTAGACTGCAGTACATTAAACTTATTGTACAGTTCCTGTGTACAAACACAAATTATATTTATCCATGATTATGTATCTCTGCATTAAATCAGTCTATATTTGTATATTATACAATATCGGAATAAAGGTTGCAGTACAATTGAGAAGATTATTCATAACTAGGCTTTTAGGGCGCTTCGCGCCCATCTTCTATTTAAATTGTGAACATATATGTTGATTAGAATAAACCTACAATATTGATAATATGATGTGGGACACCCTGTATGTTGATTAGAATAAACCTACAATATAAGTTGAAGGTGGGAGGGGGGGGAATATAGGGAAAAGAATATTGTACAAAAGTGAGTAAAGGAAAAAGGGTAAATTTGAAGAATAAAAGAGAAACCATGAAAAATTACTGCGGAAAGATCAGGACTGATGATAGATAGATTAGGGGCGTGATATAACATAAACTATGAGAAATTATTCTAAAAAAATTGATTTCTAGTCTCCAGCTTTCGACCAAATTCCAAATTTTGGGATTTTGAACATTAATCTGACAAATCCGACCATTTTACACCAATTACACACATTAATAGTTTTTCATCGGGGAACATTACACTTTTAGAATAAAATTCGCAGATGACGATAAAATTAATAAAAACGAGATGACGGAGGGGGGGGGGGAATAAAGAAAAATGGGAGGGGCTATAAGAATATTTAATAAAAGTTGTGAAAAATGAATCATAAAACAGGAACTATTCGGTTTATGAATCCAGAACACCCAAGGGATAAATTAACTGGGGTCAAGTCCAAAAATTTTGCGGATAATATTTGCACATTTTTAATAGGTTTGCCAATATTTCCCCAGTGCAAACTTCTGGGTGTTAAATATCAAATATCAGAAAATTGATGAGAATTTAAAATTTGCTAAGAAGACCCTTTTAATTAAACCTCGAAGGCATGGTTTGAACAGCTTCGCGGAAAATTTAATAATCAAAATTGAATTTTATGATTTTTCACAAAAAATAAAGAGATCGTTCGCCATGATTTTATATAGACTTCAGTCTGAAAATGTTGAGAGCAATATTTAAATGCAAACTGAAAGAAAATAGGGCAAGCAAATCTATAGTCTTGAATCTGTCGTTAAAAGAAATATGATTTAATGATTTTATTTTGACCATCAATTTGGCCACCTACACTTTTTTCCCAAACGCCCCGCCCCACCTCTTCAATCCTCCACCCCCTGCCTCTTTCATTCCCCACCCCCTGGCCCCCCTCCTTCCAATATTAACCTCCCAAAATTGCACCTGTTTGGTTTTTTTTATTTCTAATCTAGAAGATTATTGAACCCAGAGCTGGTTTATTGTGATAAACCATTAATCATCAGTATACAAGGATAAACTAGGAGTATGTAAAACAAGGATAAACTAGGAGTATGTAAAATTATCTTTTGTACAAGACAGAACAGAAAGGCTAAATTGTATGTATATGTATACAGTAAATGAGAATATGAAGACGACAGTTAGGCTCAAGTTATGACTTTAAATGGTTCAATGAACATTTAACACAGCATTTGTGCACTGTACAGTGTACACAGATCAGTCTTAAGTTGATGCTCTAGTTACTGGTAAAACTGTTTGGCTTACAACAACATTTTTTTACATATTTTTTTTAATTTTAACAATATTCTTTAAATAATTATATGCAAAATGCGACTATTTTGACAAGTTATAAGTTTTGAAAAGTTATAAACAATCCGTTTAATTTTAATTTGGACAGAAACAATCTTTAAAAGGTTTAGAATTCCCACATATCTCTTTGTGCATATATGCATGATAATAGATATATACTCCGAGTATGGAAAATACTATTAAATATAGTAAAGAGGGAGAAGGGTTGGGGTCTATAGGTGGGCAACCATCAGGTCAGGTTGATTTGATAAATTGATAACATTTTTTCTATACATCATATGGTTAACATTATAGGTATACATACCACCATCTAAAAGCATCATCATTTTAACTTAAAATTATTAATCGAGGATAATAAATCTTTTAAATTTTTTCTATGATATAACATTTTACTATCGTTAAATAGAATAAAAAATACATTGAAATAGAAATTTTTATCGTTGCTTCAATAATGTACACGAGCTTGGAAACCCGGTGTTGCCGCCCAGGTTTATATTATTTTTATCGTTGCTTCAATAATGTACACGAGCTTGGGAACCCGGTGTTGCCCAGGTTTATATTATTTTTATCGTTGCTTCAATAATGTACACGAGCTTGGGAACACGGTGTTGCCCAGGTTTATATTATTTTTATCGTTGCTTCAATAATGTACACGAGCTTGGGAACCCGGTGTTGCCCAGGTTTATATTATTTTTACCGTTGCTTCAATAATGTACACGAGCTTGGAAACCCGGTGTTGCCGCCCAGGTTTATATTATTTTTATCGTTGCTTCAATAATGTACAAGAGCTTGGGAACCCGGTGTTGCCCAGGTTTATATTATTTTTACAAGCTGAAAATTTGAATTAAAAAAATAATTCGAATTTTGAAAATAGATTTTTTTTAAATATCGAAGGACCACCAAGGGAACCCATTAGGTTCCTCTGAAAAATGTCAGCAAATTTTATTGAACCACCCGTGTGGCAAGCTATAGCTAACATATATGTTTATGTTTATAATATTTATATACATATATGAGAGAAGAGCTTTATTTTGATAGGTGAATATTTATTGACAAATTAGCAAATACCATTTTTTATAGGATCGTTTGAAAATATAGTTTACAAAACAAATATATGCAACAGGGAAATGCACAAATAATATGCGCCAAGAGAAAAACTTTATTTTATAACCCCTATATTTAAGCAGCCTAATGGTTAGGCCAATTTATATTTCAATTTATAGTTTGAAACATGTAAAAAGTTTAAGATGGCATAAATATTTTATCTCGGACTTCTCTTCGAGGGTTCCGTCGGACTGGGAGAGGAGAAGGTTGTTGAGGTGAGAATCTAACTCTCTTCTTCATTCTCTGGGCTCTCTGGAGAGGTGCTAGAGAGGTTGGAGCCAACGGAGGTCTTCCACGTCGGGGAGGCAACTGCGAAACCAGAGGACGATCAGAAAGAACAGGTTTAAGTCGGTCCACGGAGAC
>NW_019398292.1:0-851 GCF_000591075.1 Eurytemora carolleeae
TTTAGGTAGAGATATCAGATGAATGGAATATAAAGACGACAGTAGAGCAATACTTAAGCGTATATTTTACGATGTTACAAAGCAAATAGTTTATTGGATGGATACATAACTATTAGGTAAAATTTACACTGTCTGGTCTCATGTCCATATTGAACAAATTCCTTTTCAGAGTTGTCTTACAATATATACTGAAGCCATGATCATGTACTGTACTGCAGTTGTCTAAAAACTATAATTTTGAAAAGCCCTTGAAAAAATGAATGTAGAATCATGTGTCACACACACACTTTGATATTTGTTTTAAACAAAAAAATATTTTTAAATTTTTTTTACATTTTTTTGCATTTTTTTCAACCCTCCTTGGCGCCTAAGTTAAAAAGTTATAGATCTAATTTTTTTTCAATGATTTTGCCTTGAAAAACTGGGCAATGCATGCATTCATTTTAACCATATACATATTCTCTAACACCTTTTTCTAAGGTGGGGGCCCCTTTAAATTCTTAAAAATTTTAATATATTTTAATAGAAGAGCTTTATACCTAAGACATATAAACTGCAAGTAAGGAATTGCATTAAATAATCGATTTAAAAAAAAATTTATTTGTGTTACTTAATGTTTCTTTACGAGGGGGCTGCTTAAACCCCCAATAAACCCCCCCCTTTACGTCCCTGCAGTTATAGAACATACGGGGTCGACTTTTATAATAAAATTTTTATTGTTGGCAAAACTGCAGTTTATATTTTCCAGGGGCATACTTTGAGGGGTGGGGGCAGCTACATGATGAAATTAAAAACACAAATATACCTAGGTTAATTCATCTCCACCGGCTACCCCCCCCCCCCCCCCCCCC
>NW_019398292.1:1079-10872 GCF_000591075.1 Eurytemora carolleeae
CCCCCCCCCCCCCTCTTTACACTGAAGTAATGATCATTGTTCAAAAATGATATAATTCATATATAAATAGATTACTGTATGATTTTTACTTTATGTTTCGTCGTCTATCAGGTGCTGCTTCTGACATGGGAGGAGGAGGGATCATGTTCGTACAAGCACTCCTTTTTCACACTCAGACAATTCAACAATCACTTTTAATAATTGATTAATATTACAAATTCTGTCAATTATGACCTTAAGATTATTTACAGTTTAATTAATAAAAAGTAAAACATATTATTGCCATTTTAAAGCTTTAGGACTGGCAAGAACGTTATAGCTATAGCTACTTGTGAATGAGGGGTTGGGATTTCATCTATGATCTTTTTAAGTTTCAGTAGAGCTAAATAATAATTTATCTTTTATTGCATATAAAGAATATACTACTAATTATTGGCTTCTAGTTTGATTTTAACTTAATTGTTAAACTAGGCTTTTAGGGCGCTTCGCGCCCATCTTCTACCCCATCGTCTCAGCTTGTATCTAGTTGATTAACTTCTTTGTCTCTTAAACTTTCTTTTAAACTCATTGACGGTTTTCCTGGTCTGAGTTTTCAAATGTAACTTAAATCCGCATTGGCCGCGTGTTGAAAATAAGTTGCATGTTGAATATGTCAAACAAACATGGCGCAAAAATGCAAAACATACAGTCTTTTTATAAATAAACTGTTTTTCTTATGATTAACAGTTTTTACATGGACGCAATTATATATATGCATATATCAACCACCACCCCCCAAAAGTGACCGCGAGCTTGAAATTGACAGCTGACTACACTGATCCTCATTGGTCAAATCCTTCAATTTAGAGAACTGTGATTGGTCCTGTTTTTCTTATCGTCTCTGGAGCAATATTCGATTTCGCAGTCTTTAAATTCAGTTAATAACCACTAGGTGTCTCAATTATAGTAATTCTTTTAAAGAATTCAAAACGTTTATAATTTTTAGAATCATGTTAAAGGTATTTTAAGTGCACAAATTAAAATTGAAGATGAAGCTTTTAAAAAAACAATTATTAAGTAGCTTTTTTCAATAAAGTCCTAATTTGAAGCATATTTTTTTATATAGAGAACTCAGGGACACTTTTTGTTTCACTTGTGTTGATTACTAAAGTCTTGTATATGTTGGTTTTCTGGAGCGGGAATAACTGTGATAATATGCAGCTTAGACTGCCAATGTAACAACACCATGTTGATAATCAATTATAGTTTACAACGAGACTAATTTGTCTGAGTTCACTTGTTTAATGTAAAGCCCCTCCTCGTGTAATACTCGTTGTAACTTTTCACAATCTTGAAGATTCATCCTGTGTAAAGCACGGTGAAAAAAACTCTAGGAAAATTCCCGTTGTTTTTTCCCGAATGAGATATCACGGGCAGAGCTTTACATTTTATTTTTAATAGAGTTGCAAAATCCCAACACTTGGTGTCTCTGCTCATCTTTTAGAAACTTAAAGTTTATTGTAGTAAATATTTTAACTGACATACATTTTTCAGATAATAGTAATAACAAGCATGAGCAGACTATAATTGAANAGCTGAAGATGAAGTTTTGTTTTAATCTATGTACAATTCTTGCTTCCCCTGTAGGATACTAGATGCGTAACTAAACACAGCGCTTCCCCAGCTGCAATTCTGGGACTGCATAGTAGGTCCGTTCTGCTAGAGAGAAAGCAGGCAACTAAAATTTATAGATATATTTCTCTCAGAGATACCTAATTAATTAATGTATAATTTATGTAAAATAATATCTTATTTGTAGATAGGGAACCCAGCTTATTGTATGTAAACTGTATACATACTTTCTCCCCCCTTTTCTCCCGGAATCACTCTAACCTCGTTCCACCAACTTTCTGCTGTATTGCCTCAGGACATTTAGTAACGGTTGCTGATTGGGTAAAATATGTGCTGCGTAGACTGTGATTGGTCGGAAAACTAGTGAGCAGTTTCAGATCTTATAGTTCAGTATATGGCCGCTAGGTGTCTCTAACATTAATATAAGCCTTAGCATAAAATTACGTAAATAATCATTGGCTGAAATACAAGAAATTTTTGTGTACTTCACATTAAAAATGTGTCTTGACAAAATCTTAGAAACCTTTTTTTATGCTAAATATTTAAAAACCATACTGATTTTTACGAGCTGAAAGAACATATTTAAAATCAATGTCCCAATCGAAGAAATAAATTAGGCATATCGAAACTTTCATTTTGTATTTATGATGCTGACTGCCAGCCATATCCAAAACTATCCATCAAGTGCCGCTTCTGATATGAGAGGTGGAGGGATTGTGTTCGTACAAGCACTCCCCTCTTTTAGGCACTTAGACAATTCAACAATCACTTTTTAATAATTGATTAATTTGATAAATTCTGTCAGTTATGACCTTTATAAGCTTATTTACAGTTTCATTAATAAAAAGTAAAACATATTATTACCATTTCAAAGCTTTAGGACTGGCAAAAATGTTATAGCTTATAGCTACTTGTGAATGAGAGGGGAATGGGATTTTATCTAGATTTTTAGTTTTAGTAGAGGTAAATAATAATTTATCTTTTAATGCATATAAAGAATATACTACTAATTATTGGATTATAGTTTCATTTTAACTTTTGTTAAACTAGGCTTTTTAGGGCGCTTCGCGCCCATCTTCTATTTAAATTGTGAACATGTTCTTTTTGTTAACAATTTAAAACAAGAAGAAAAAAATTTTGCGGATTTAAAAAAAAATTCGCGGATTTTCCAGAATTTAAATTTTTTTACAAAATTAAAAACCTTTAAAACACATTTTTAAAATTTTTTATTATTTATAAACCTTCCCTGTGCAGTCATGTGATGTCCCACAAAAAATTTGGGCCCGATCGGTTCAGCCGTTTTTACGTTTATTGGATACAAACAAACAGACAAACACCCAGACAAGCCAAATTTATATATAGATTACTGGTGCAACTGCACAATAATCAAACTAAAATACTATTTATTTCTGTTTACAGATTTTCCAATGTTTTCTTTCTTGAAGATTTTAGGTAGAGATATCAGATGAATGGAATATAAAGACGACAGTAGAGCAATACTTAAGCGTATATTTTACGATGTTACAAAGCAAATAGTTTATTGGATGGATACATAACTATTAGGTAAAATTTACACTGTCTGGTCTCATGTCCATATTGAACAAATTCCTTTTCAGAGTTGTCTTACAATATATACTGAAGCCATGATCATGTACTGTACTGCAGTTGTCTAAAAACTATAATTTTAAAAAGCCCTTGAAAAAATGGATGTAGAAACATGTGTCACACACACACTTTGATATTTGTTTTAAACAAAAAAATATTTTTACATTTTTTAAAAATTTTTTTGCATTTTTTTAACCCTCCTTAGCGCCCAAATTAAAAAGTTATAGATCTAATTTTTTTTCAATGATTTTGCCTTGAAAAACTGGGCAATGCATGCATTCATTTTAACCATATACATATTCTCTAACGCCTTTTTCTAAGGTGGGGGCCCCTTTAAATTCTTAAAAATTTTAATATATTTTAATAGAAGAGCTTTATACCTAAGACATATAAACTGCAAGTAAGGAATTGCATTAAATAATNGAATAAAATATTAAAATACAAATATAATAGAATAAATATTTACGACGTACTTTGTGATATTTTTAAACCTCCTGAGCACTAATTACCTAAGCTTGTGTCCCCAGGCTATTCTTAAATATACATAATCTCAGAATTTGAGAACCTACCACCTGAAGCCAAGTTTTATATACCATCAACCCCCCTCCCTAATTCAGGCACCATGCCTGTGCACTGTGCAGGGATGAATATTGTATTTTGAAAAGATTAATTTTATAAATTTATTCTTCTTAATATTATTTTTCCTAAAAGAATTCAATTATTATCAAAGATTTAAAGTTTTAAACAGGAAGTATCACCCCTGTATCCGGTCCTTGGTTATTTTAAAACCTCTATTTTATTACACTAGTTTTACATGTTTAGTTTAATATCAGTTCAACAGGTGTCTCTGCAGTCTGAAGTATTTATTAACTTTATAATAATCTACTTAAGCAAGCATTTCCAAGAATACTTATTAATTATTTTCCTATAGAACTTAAATACAAAAACTACAAATCTTAACTTCAATTTATTTCAATTTAATTGGATGGTTTTCAGAATCATACATCCCATTATCTAAATCTTATAAACTGATCAATCTAGCAACTGATGATGACACTGTATATCTTTCGAGGCATATTTTATGGAATCCGTTAAGGAATCACAGACTTTATAATTACTAATTATAATGTCAGGCTTATTAAGGTACTTAAAACATACTGGCAGGCGCGTATACAGGGTAGGCTATATAGTCCTCTTGCCCCCCCCCCCCGGGATTTATGGACAAAGGTTAAAACCAAGTGTGAAGGGTAAAATTCTTTTAAAAACTTCTATTTTGGAGATTTATCTTGTTTTAGGGGATTCTAGTAAATCTTGTTCTATGTACACACAAAATATTAGTTTTTAGGGGTTTCTAATAAACAAACTGCAGGGGGACTTATACGAAAATCTGGGGGTCTCCAATCAAAATCTGGGGGTTTCAAATGAATCTAGCTTGGGGTCTCCAATGAAAATCCAGGGGCCTTCAACAAAAATCTCGGGTCTACAATGATAGTCTCGGGTCTCCAATGATAGTCTTGGGTCTCCAATGATAGTCAGGGGGTCTCCAATGAGACATTTTGTCCATATATGCTACTTTATTTTACAATAACAGTGATATTTTTTCCTCTGCTTAGATATTCTGTATTACTTTAGAACAGCTCACAGTGACATATATAAAATACATAAAATATATAAAATACATAAAATATATAGACTATATACCTGAAACATTAAAATATGTTAAAATATAATATTATCTGTTGTCTCTCTAAAAATGGTCTATAATACCAATGTAAAAGAATATAGACTATAAAAGAATATAGACTATATACCTAGAACATGTAAATATGTTAAAATATAATATTATCTGTTTGTCTCTCTCTAAAAAAATGGTCTATAATACCAATATAATAGTTTGATGATCTGTACTGCAGTTATGACATATCTCGACCTAATGACGTACCAGTACTGATCATGCAACTGTTTATGAGTTCAGTCGTACTGTCCAGTCTGGCTACCCAGTGGACCCTGCACGCTTTATGCAACAGTGCAGCCTGGCAATTGATCACAATGACGTCTCTGTCTATTTCTTTGGATATCCAATCATAACTCATGAACCCCTGTAGTCTGATTTTCCTTAATTTTGGTTGGGGAACTCGATAGAACCACGGGAATGTTCTTAGTGTGGTTTAAGTGGGTGGACTTTCATAGGGAAATCATAACTTATAGAATTGGGTATTTGCTGCACAAGCTCTTCTGTCTTATTTATTTGCAATACAATATCTTATAATAGATATTTAAAACTAGAAATTATGTTGGATAAAATAAGTTTGAAATATATGGTTTACATCATCAGGTTGAAAAATATAGGGTTTATAGAAAGATTGAGATTGTGACAAAGACTCAATTCCTTCCCGGAAATATCTCCTGGAACCTTGTTTTTTGCGTCTTTTTGTAGGATTGTGCAATTAAACTTTACTTATAAATATATATACAATTATAAATTTATAAAAATTTAAATATATACAATAATATCAGGAATTTCTGAAACCTTTATAGAAAAACAATACATTGAAACCATAAAGTGAACTAGCTCGTCTCCCCCCACCCCCTATAAGCCTTACCATATAATATTATCTNCAGTCACCTGTCCCCCCCCCTCTTCTTTACTAGACCATGGAGCAATGAACAATGTATACAGGGATGCATATATACGTATTTAAAATAAATTAAGATCATAAAAAGCTAATATTTCCTGATTCGAATACTCAATACACAAAGTTTAAATTTTAAAAAAAGTTTTAAAACTTTAATAGTTAGCTTCACCCCTGTCTCCGGTGGTACGTCTTAATTTAAGTAATTATTAACCTTAAAAACAACAAGGTAGTCTTACTAGTTTAGTTTTAAATATCTACAACAGGTGTCTCTGCATGTCTAAAACATTTATCAATTCAATACAATTAAAATGATTAAGAGTTGACAAGGGTAAAAATTACAAATTTTCTATAAAATCTTGTTTGAACTCTTACGTCTTATTCCTAATTTTTAAAGAAAAAATATAACTTTCAACCTATTAACATGTTTGGATTCCACAAACTTCCCCAGCAAACAAAATGTTGTTAGCGAAAGGTACTTGACTCATAACTATATATGTTTAAATTTTGATGCGGTAACTTAACTCTTTTGGAGTTAAACTCGCGCTAGCGTGACAGGGCTGAGATGCCGTCCTGTGTAAACCCCAAGTCACCCTCTTCCGACCCTCTTGACTTTAATCATGCGGAATTAGCAGACTAAAAGTACATGAATCATAAGTAGTGTTTCTGACTTTTTGGGCCTCGATTACCAACAGTCTAGCTATACCTTAAAACGGAAAGGGTCGGGTTTCATACCCACCTCTGTGCATTACCCCCCATCATAAATCATCTTGTTGCCATGTGTTTATTTTTAGTAGCTGCAGCTTGGACAGTTTGTTAACTTATTTAGTCTCTTTAGGTTGATTGAAAGCTAGCTTTTTGAATTTAAAAAGCTAGTGTAAATACACGTCAATTTGAATTATCAGCGTTTAGATGTAACTCAGATAAAAGCATGTCGTTGGTAAGCGCCTCCAAAGGTTACCCCTGATCAGATCTCTTCAGAAATGATTTACTTTTTCAGTGTAAACATTTTATCATAGAGCTAACTATAGGATGAATTGAGTTAGAAGAGTCTTAAAATATATATAAAACATCCTGAGAGAAAATTTAGTGCATTTTCTCAATGAAATTATTATATTTAGAAAAAGTTAAAATTATTTTAATCCCAAATCTTCACTTCTAAAATATAAACTTTTATTAAGAAAATTGAATCTTAAATTTTTTTACTTTTTTTGATTTTACAGAAAACTTTCAGAGACACCTATTGGTGAAAATAGAAACTAAAAAGATTTAAGTTTTAAGTCAACAGCTTGTATATTTTACAAACACACAAAATTAGACATGCACAAACATATGTGTATGTTAACAGAGTGCAGGGGTAAGGGAGGGGGGGGGGTAGAAGAGGGGAAATCTTCTCACAGCTGAAAACATATTTGATATTTGATCCTGATGTATCATGAGGGGTGACTTTTTTCTAACTAAACTAGACATCTAGCCAAAAATGGGGAAAAGGGAAGCAGCATATTGGAGGGGTAACACATGTGTTAATTATAATGGATATATTGAGGTATAACTTTCTTGGTCGGGTTGTCAGCTAAATTATACATCCAGGCTAAAAATGGAAATAGGGAAGTAGGGGGGGTAGTGGGGGGGAAATATATTTACAAAACTGTATCAAGTTACAGAGATTCCATGCTTCATCTTGATTTTGTCGACCAGTAAGTCAGGAAAGTCGCAGTAGTCTATGAATTAGACCTCTTGGGTTTACATGGGGTTGTTACAAGGTTTTCCACTAAACAGTAGATTCTCTCGTGCAGCAGCTTTGCGTTTTTGCTCGAAAATTCTCATCAGTTTTGTATCAATACTAAATCAGGTTTGCACTAAATTGCGGATAAATACATAATAAAAATCATAATATGTGTTATATGACATATTGCTCGAAAATATATAAAAAATTTAAATATTTGGACAGTATGATGTGAATTTGAGGCTAATTACTAATTACCCCTATCCCCCTGTAGGATCTTACATACATATATATCTAATTAAATTTCAAGAGACCCCTACCATATATAAGTCTAATGTTAAAATATAAATTTGCACCTATCTCTCTGTCTTCTATGCTTTTATTAATGCTAAAGCCTGCATAGAATCTTTATAATTATAGAGCACACATAAATAAACATTTAACTGTTTGAAGTACTCTACAAAAAATACCTAAAGGGAGTGCTCACCAATCTGAAAATACCTAAAGGGAGTGCTCACCAATCTGAAAATAAAAAGCTTTATTGGAAAATTTACTTTTGCCCTTAAAACATTGACATTAATTCAAATTTACACCCTTAAAAAAAATATAGTTTTTTTTAAATATTTAAAACTTTTTTGTTGTTGGTCTAATTGTACAAGGTATACTTCCTTCAGAAACATGTATATTGCATATACCCTTTAGCAGAATGTATACTGTAGTGTATACACCCTTCAGCAGCATGTATATTGTATACACCCTTCAGAAGCATGAATATTGTATACACCCTTCAGCAGCATGTATATTGTAAACACCCTTCAGCAGCATGTATATAGTATACACCCTTCAGCAGCATGTATATTGTATAATCCCCTCAGCAGCATGTATATTGTTTACACCCTTCAGCAGCATGTATATTGTATACACCCTTCAGCAGCATGTATATTGTTTACACCCTTTAGCAGCATGTAGACTGTATACACCCTTCAGCTAGTATGTATATTGTATACACCCTTCAGCAGCATGTATATTGTATACACCCTTCAACAGTATGAATATTGTATACACTCTTCAGCAGTATTTATATAGTATACACCCTTCAGCAGCATGTATATTGTATACACCCTTCAGCAGTATGTATATAGTATACACCCTTCAGCAGCATGTATATTGTATACACCCTTCAGCAGCATGTATATAGTATACACCCTTCAGCAGCATGTATATTGTATACACCCTTTAGCAGCATGTATTAATAATGTTTACACCTTTAAGCAGTATTTTAAGATCTTAAGATCCCTTGAACCGCTGATCGTAAAAGATCAACAAAAATCCCAACATCATTACAATACACCTTTTAGCAGTATATATACTGTATATTTGCTCATGTAACAATGTATCTATATTAAATACACCTTTTAGCAGTATATATACTGTTTATTTGATCATGTAACAATGTATTTATATTGTATACACCTTTTAGCAGTATGTATACTGTATATTTGCTCATGTAACAATGTATTTATATTGTATACACCTTTTAGCAGTATGTATACAGTATATTTGCTCATGTAACAATGTATTTATATTGTATACACCTTTTAGCAGTATGTATACTGTATATTTGCTCATGTAACAATGTATTTATATTGTATACACCTTTTATCTGAGAACGTTAAAACTTTAAATGGGGATTTTTTTAGAAACACTTCTTTAACGGGTTCTAGAAGAAACATGTTTATTTCCATGATCAGCTGAAAATAATGATTACTTGTATTTCATTAGATTGTATTGTCATAGCAGCAAGTAATGTACAACAGAGCAAAGCGTTACAGGAAATTATGGATTAGATTTTACAGAAATTTAGGCAATTTCAAGAGTAAAAAGTCTCTTTTACTATTTTAAAGGATTTTAAAAGAGAGATATTAAAATAAGAATAAAATATTCCAATAGGAACAGGATATACACTGTAAACACAAATCGGGAAAACCACAGAAACTAGTTCCGATATTCGCGGAAAAAAAGGCATTCGTGCGTGAATATAGGAACCAGATTCCGATATTTCATGGAAGCATTTTCCGAAATTAAAGGAAAAGAGTTTCTCGAAATCCAGAACTTAATTCCGTCTCAATTATTCAAATAGAATTCAATTCTTAAAATATCGGAATTGTATTCCGATCCTAGATTTCCTTTCTTAAAATATCGGAATTGAATTCCGATC
>NW_019398292.1:10981-17602 GCF_000591075.1 Eurytemora carolleeae
CATGTTATTGCATTTTCATGAAAAATATCATTGAAATACTAAAAACATTGTGCGTTGTTGCGTAGGTCCATTTTAAAGTTTAAGCTTAAAAAAGGAATACAAAATAAACATATACTAGGGCCGTGAATAAGATCAAAATTGCATTTATTAGTAATACTTTTGTTTGATCCTGTGCCATATGTTGAAAAAAATTCAAAAATCATGCGATTTCCCCCAGAATAACACATTTTTTGCTCCTTACAGGGTTCGGAGATTTTCCACGGGGTTCGGAGACTGTTTCTGCAGGGTTTCGGAGACTTTTCCACGGGGTTCATGGCTGCTTGGCCTTCCCTCCCTCGCTGTACTGGCCATCTTGGATCTAATTCAGGGATGACTTCCGTTTACTTAGAATTAAATTCCGCGAATTTCGGAATCGTTTTTTTATTTTAGAATTATATTCTTTTTATATCGGAATTGAGTTCTAATACATAAAATACAGAATCAAATTCCGATAATGACAGAATATTCTTTCCTAAATTAAGAAAATGATTTCCGGGATGAAAAGGAATCATATTCTGAAATTAAGGAAAGGGATATCCTTGAAAGTCGGAAAATGATTCTCATTTATAGGGAACCCATTTCCATTTCCATTTCCATTCCCCGTGTGTGTTTACAGTGTACAAGGAGTTAAACTTGGATGGACTCATGTAGAGATTTGAGTTTTGATTATTTGAGATTTAAGCTTTAATAGATTTGATAAATATAATAAATATGTTGAAAGTGAGATCAAACTAAGATTGACAATATTCTTATGTTCAGTTTTTAGTTTTTAACTTAAGCTTAGGTTTAAATTACAACAAAACTGAACTGTAACTTATTAAATTAAATTATCAGATTTTAACTAATATTTATATTTTTAATAAATAATTTTAAGTTGAGATTAGATAGTATTTGAAGAAGAAGTTTAGTCAGCCATGACTTTAAAAAATAATTATAAGAGATTACTTTCCAATTTTGAAAGGTTTTTGTTTCTTCAATATTTAGCAATGATTCAAAATACATGAGTATTTTCTAACCCCTTTCTTCATCACAAATCAATGTTGTAGACCTTGGATATTTCAAACTAAGAATTCTGTTAGATTGAATAATCTATAAGCTTTATATATCAAAAGATTACACTAACAAGTTGAGAAGATATAAGGAATAAACATTTTGAGTTTGTGGCAAAGACTCAATTCCTTTGTTCTGATATATGATATGTTGGTTTTATTCTCTAAAGAAAGGATTTAAAAATTTTGAAATGTTTCAATATTATTTTTGTGTTCTGTCTGTACTGTGTGCACTGTGCAGTGTCCGCTTCAGCTAATGATTAATATAGTTTTAGATAATTTTCCCTGTGGTTTCACTTATTTAACCTCTAAAGCAAGATGTTTATAAAATGTTTATAATAATCTAAAATTAGTACATTTACCACTTGTCATGGTTTGGACGTAAAAAAACCATATTCTCAGTAATATAATAACATTCCAAAGGGGGGACAGGGAGAGGGATAATATTACTTCCCTCCACCCCCCTGGAAAATATTGCCAGGGAGAGGGATAATATTATTTCCCTCCACCCCCCTGGAAAATATTGCCAGGGAGAGGGATAATATTATTTCCCTCCACCCCCCTGGAAAATATTGCCAAGGAGAGGGATAATATTATTTCCCTCCACCCCCTGGAAAATATTGCCAGGGAGAGGAATAATATTATTTCCCTCCACCCCCCTGGAAAATATTGCCAGGGAGAGGGATAATATTATCTCCCTCCACCCCCCTTGAAAATATTGCCAGGGAGGGGAATAATAATAATCCCCCCCTGGAAAATATTGCCAGGGAGGAGGATAATATTATCCCCCCCCCTGGAAAATATTGCCAGGGAGGGGATAATATTATTCCCCCCTGGAAAATATTGCCAGGGAAACGCCTCAAAACAAAGAGGAAACCCCTCAAAAACTGGGTTTTGAGGGATTTCCGTTTTTCTTACAGAAATTGCGGAAACGCCTCAAAAAAAACGGTTTTTGAGGGGTTTCCGCTTTTTTTTGGAGGCATTTCCGGATTAAGACGTTTCCGAGTTGAGGCGTTTCTTTAGTACCCCTCAAAAGCATGGAAAAGGAATGGTATGTGCATAGAGTTTTCACAACTGACGCCCTAATCTGCAAATCGCATTACATATAAAACTTTACTGCTCCGTAGAATTTAGTTCAAAGAGCAAAAAAAAAAAAAAAATTTCCAGAGTCTCGGATTTGCTAAGTAAATTCTATCGTCAGCTTAAGTTTGACTTGAACTTTTAAAATTCAAAACATTAATGAAAAAGATTTTTCAGAGACATATTTATACGTTTAGTGATCTCAAACTTCTTGTTTTCATGTTAATTATAATTCATGTAATTTAATGCTACATCTTAGTTTAATATTAGAGACACCTAACGGTCAAAAGCTAAACTGAAAGACCTGATATAACCACAAACTGAAAGATCTGCTATAACCACAACCAACCAAAGTTTACACAGTACGTAAATGCCTTGTCCATTCAGCAACCGTTACTAAAGATCCAATATCCAATTAATTTAGATATACTGATAAAATCTACAATAATACTTTATTTTTTTCAGAAAAATGCATAACTATCATTTTTATAGCAATATAAAACCATTGTAAAACTAAACTTAAAAAACTAGTTTACAAGATTGAGAATGTGATTTCCAAATTCCAGATACAGGGGTAATACTTTTTGTTTAAAATTTTAAATCTTTAAAAACAAGAATTTTTAAGAATGAGTAAAATTGAGATGTTAAAAGAAATAAATTAATAATTTTTATTGTTCTTAAACACAATATTCATCCCTGCACAGGTAGCATGTCTTTATGTCAGGACTAGGTTCAGGCAACAGAGGGGGGACAGGCCGAGGGCCTATTGAACTGTCCTGTATTGTATCTACTAAACCATCCTGTGTCTATAAAACAATTCTGTGTCTACTTGTCCCTCCTGTGTCTATAAAACAATTCTCTGTCTACTTATCCCTCCTGTGTCTACTAAACAATTCTGTGTCTATTTATTCCTCCTGTGTCTACTAAACGTTAGAGTGTCTATTAAACTATCCTGTGTGTGTGTCTAATAAACTATCCTGTGTCTACAAAACAATTCTGTGTCTACTTATCCCTCCTGTGTCTACTAAACCATCTTGTGTTTACTAAACCATCTTGTGTTTACTAAACCATCCTGTGTCTACTAACAATCTTGTGTTTACTAAACCATCTTGTGTTTAGTAAACCATCTTGTGTCTACTAAACCATCCTGTGTCTACTAAACCATCTTGTGTCTACTAAACCATCCTGTGTTTACTAAACCATCATTTACTAAACCATCTTGTGTTTACTAAACCATCCTGTGTCTACTAACAATCTTGTGTTTACTAAACCATCCTGTGTTTACTAAACCATCTTGTGTCTACTAAACCATCTTGTGTCTACTAAACCATTTTGTGTCTACTAAACCATCCTGTGTTTAGTAAACCATCCTTTGTTTACTAAACCATCCTGTGTTTAGTAAACCATCCTGTGTTTACTAAACCATCCTGTGTTTACTAAACCATCTTGTGTCTACTAAACCATCCTGTGTCTACTAAACCATCCTGTGTTTAGTAAACCATCCTGTGTCTACTAAACCAGCCTGTGTTTAGTAAACCATCCTGTGTTTACTAAACCATCTTGTGTTTACTAAACCATCTTGTGTTTAATAAATCATCTTGTGTTTACAAAACCATCCTGTGTCTACTAAACCATCCTGTGTCTGAATTGTTAATTATAGCTTATTGCTTCATGCTTTGCTTGTATGGTTCTCATGGAGAGGGAGGAGGATATCTAATTATACCAGGAAACCCTGGAATCTTGAAGAAAAATAATACATGACCATCATGGATACCTTCTCACCTATATTGCCCCCTCCCACCCCCATCCCCTCCCACTTTGTCACTCAACCATGGAACAATGGTCAGGGATGTATTTAGCATTAAATAAATCATGATTATAAAAGTTATATAATTTTATAATTTTTATAATTTCACTCCCATCATACACAGAGATTCTTTTTTAATGAAATTTTTAAAGTTAAATAGTTAGAGTTCCCCTCTGTTTCCGGTGATGTCAATGATACGTCTAAATTAGTGTTTAATCACCTTACTAACAACAATGTAGTCTTACAAGTTTAGTTTTAAATATCTACAACAGGTGTCTCTGCATTTTTAAACATTTATTAATTTAATATAAATATAAAGATAAACAGTTGCTAAGGATTAAAATTAAATCTTTTCCTAAAAAATTTTTATAATTAAATTTAATTTCTTGTATTTCTTCATTCGTTATAAGTAATTAACGTTAATAAAGATTCTGTACTTATTAATATAGAAGTTGAGATTTGATTTAATGTTAGGAGGAACTGTCTGGAAATTTTTGTACAATGTCCATGTTTTGAGGAAGACGCAAATCTTCAGTTAAATCAATAATGTACAATTAATTATTAGGACCTGGTTGGTTATAATCAGCAGCTCCCCCCCCCCTCATTACTGCTCCTGACCATATTTATGCTGATTACCTTATACCGTTCAGGTTGTTGAATTTAAACCATCTATTCTAAAATACTATACAACCAAATTTCATTAGACCGCTACCATTTTTATATGAGGGTGTTAATACTCAACATTTTTGCGCAAAAAATATGATCATTTCGTGGAATTCTTAGCTGAGAGAGGGGGGAGGGTTCAATATGGATTTTAAAATTGCTACGCGACGGCATCTAAAGTTAAAATAAGTAATTGGCAAAATACTGCACGATTCTAAAATTGAGTTCAGTCTTAACTTTGATATTTTAATCACTTTTTCTTTTCTTTTTTAGAATTCAATCCATTAACCATATTTCAACTGACGTCTAGTTTACTCAAAATAGTCTGGGGGAGGGGGCGGGGAAGGTTTTAGTGAACCCGAGTACATTGCCATGATTAGTTGAAAATAATGCTTACTCTAGGTAGTATAATGACAAATTATGCACAACATCATTTCATATACATACAAGCATTTACATTCAGAACATATTAAATTCTCATTAATTTTCAACTTTAATGACAAATTTTGAAATTAAATTGAAATCAGATATAATACGAGGAAGAATTTTGTCAACTATGACTTTGCAGAAAGTTTAAGAACATTTTTTAGGAATTTTTAAACGTATTACTTTCCAATTGTGAAAGGTTTTGTTTCTTCATCATTTTGAAGTGACTAAAAATTAATTGCTTTTGATATGTTTTGTATTTGATATTTTGTATTTGATATGTTTTGTATTTAATATGTTTTGTATTTGATATGTTTTGTAACTGAACAAAAATGCAAATAACTGAACAAAAATTGCAAATAACTGAACAAAAATTATGTCTCATGAAATTTGTCAAAATATTTTTTTCGGTTTCTTTATGGTGTTTTTTTTCTGATATTAAATTGTCAATTCGCAACCATATGAATGATTAAAATTTTTTTGTTTGATAAATATATTTTTTAAGTGAAAACGCAGCAACCTCCAGTGGTCGGTTAGCTGATTTCTAAAAAAAGTCACAAATCAATCACCCTTAAAATATAAATATAAATAACTTTTAGAGAAAAATAAATAAAATTTTGGGCGAAAAGTAGGAAAAAAGGATGAAAAAATACCTGCCTTTCAGTGTATTCATTTATCCCAAAATATTCCAAAATTATTTCTCCCTCGGTAATTCTCAAAGATAACGGCGACAATTTTAAGTTTTTAACAATTAACAATTTTATTAACTTTTTGATTAAGTTAAATCTGGATTGGATAAAAATACCTCTGCAGAAAGCTACCTTGGCAATTGTTTGCCCACTTCTTGGCCTCGAGGTACAATTCTCCCTTACCTCGGTTGCGTGCTTGTTGAGCAGGTACACCTCATACTGCACGTCCGCGATCCGATCCAAAGTTCCTCCAACTCAGTCCAGATGGACTCTCCCCAAACAAAATCCCCAACGGATTAAAATTTCGGTTTTCGAAGCCTGAAAGTAATTAAAACGTAATGAAAAATACGTATCAGTTAAACCTGAAGGAAATTAATTTCAGACTATTGAGGAAATGTTTTCTAACGTTTGTTAGGCCAGTATTTTCCTCCCTATTTTTTATCTAAAGCCGATTGAGTCTGTCCTAGAGAACGAATTCCCCCCCCCCCCAAGCTCCAAGGGCTCAGTAACATTATGCCTATAGTATACCGAATTGCCTAGTTCATGAATGACTAGACAACATTATGCCTACATTTATGAATGCCTGATAACATTATGCCTATATTTCTGAATGCCTAGTTCTGAATGCCCCCCCCCCCTCCTATCAATTTTGTACATGGATCTCATATGTATCAGGATATAATTTTAAGTTGTTTATAGTTAGCCGGCTTCTGCGACCTCAACCGATCGGGTCCGTCCTAGTATACAATTTTTGGACCCCCCCTCCTGTCAATTTTGTACATGGACCTTATTTTCATTAAAATTATTATTTATTTTTTATTAATTTAGGGTTAGGTTAGGCCAAGCGCTGCAGCTAGGACGGGCTAGG
>NW_019398293.1:0-17189 GCF_000591075.1 Eurytemora carolleeae
TATTGATATCATTTTAGCGCTAGAAGGGTTGTTCTTTTATAATGATTGATTTAAGGATAATGCTAATAATGATATCATTTTAGGAGTTGTAAAAAGTGATGAGGCTCTTCAGAGGATTGTTGACGAAGCTTCACAAGGAAGAAATGTTCTGAAAATTCAGTTGTTTAAGGTTTGTCGTCTTATCAACTTATTCTTACCGTTTTAATTGTGATTTGTGATTTGTATTGGACAATATTTACTTGGGTAAGTTAACAAGATGACAGTGACATCTTAAGCATAATGGAAGTAATTTTGTAGAGACCACGTGATTCCTACACCATATTCAAATGGAATTACTTCAAAACGAGTAAAATCCTTTAATTATGACCCTATTGACTGTCCGATCAAACTTTATATTTAGAAGACGTGTTAATAAAATCTTTCAATAAAGATATCTAATTAATGATTAAGTATTAAAAAGGATATCTGTCTTATAAGCTTTTCCAAAATGTCTTCTAGCTGATTATTAAGAAATATTGGACTTTGGTGGACTAGGGCAGTTCCAAGACAGGAAAGGATTCATATCCTTCATATTTTATTTAATTTTACTGTATTTGTCTCCTGAAGGACGAAGCTTGAGATCCTCTGTGGTTGGTTTGAGGAGTGAACACTAGGAGGGATATTATTATATTTATTTTAAATTTTTCTATTCTTAGCCTGAAATACGAAGCTTGAAATTCTCAGTGGTTAGTTTGAGGAGTGAACACCAGGAGGAGCTGGGGATATTATTATATTTATAAAATATTCTTTATTTTTAGCCTGAAGGACGTAGCTTGGGCTTCTCAGTTGTTGGTTTGAGAAGTGAACACCAGGGGGAGCTGGGGATATATGTTCAGGAGATACAGGTGGAAGGGATTGCAGGTACATAATCATTTTTTCAGTACAGTACAGTACAGTACAGTACAGTACAGTGTACTGTGTAAGTGTATATGGCGTGCACCAAGCCTAAAGTTATTTAGGATTAAGAATAAATAAAGCAATAAAAAATAAGCGAAAAACGTAATAAATTAATCTCATATTTGGTTTTTCAATCGTTTTCTCTTAATTTTCTTGGAATTTTTTTAATAATTTTTTTAATTTCACTAATTTTTTAAAAATATCTTGTTATTAACATTTCTTTATCAGTGTAACCAACCCTGAATTATTTCCTAGCACAATCCTAATTTTGTGTGTCAAGTAAAAATATGATCTCTCTTTTAGGGAAGGATGGACAGATGCATGAAGGAGATCAGATTCTAGCAATTGATGGACAGGTCGGTGTAAATAATACCCCTCCCCCCCTCCGCAGAGGCGAACTCAGGGGGGCTATGATAACTCGGCCCCCTTGGATCAGTAAAATTTATGGTTTCCTGGGGGCTTCAAGGACCAAATGGGTGCTGAGGCGCCCCTCCCCCTGGAAAAAAAATGTAAGCCCCTAGGACAAATTCCTGTACGCCCCTGACCCTCCCACCTCCCACCCTGTATTGAAATCATTTAACCCCTAATGTAAATTATTTAACTTACCATCGCCCCAATCTTAACAATTAGTAAAGTTAACATTCACATCTTCTAAAATTTTGATAATAACGAATTTGTTTAGGTTCTTGATTCCAACATCTCACATCAGCAAGCAATCTCTATCCTGCAGCAAGCCAAGGGGAAGGTTGATCTAATTGTTGCTCGAGGAACTGATCAGAGTAATCTAGGACTACAGGCTCAGGTTCACTATCATTCAGCCCCCCACCCCCCTCTTCTCTTTGTCAAGCTTACTTCAATCCCCAAGCCCCTTCTTTAAGTTAATTATTAATATTGAAGGAAAGAGATCTCTCAATACAATGTTTTGCAAACGGTGGTAAGCTATACCATGAATACACTACGATTTTTGAAAGTGACTCATTAACTCATTGACTTTTACAATAATAATAATATTAATGTTAAAAATGTAAAAAATTTAAACGGGGTTTACTTTTAGGGATTGAAGGCAGAACGAATGAGATATAAATATATTTAACTTTAAAAAATTGCTGTTTCTTCAAAGTTGTGACCTGTGAATTTCTGCTTTAAAACACTGGATGAATTTGCCATAATTAAACACTTTTTAGTTTATAAAAACAACAATCATTTCAATTTTCTTGATCAGAGAAAGGATTAAATGGTACCGATGTTTATTGTTTATCGGGTATGTCCTTCTTTAAATGGAGGGTTATTTGAAATTACAATGATAGTCCTTAAAGTTTGTGTACATTTAGGAATCCGTGTTGCCTTCTGACTGGTGTCAAGTTGAGGTCATCGACCTCATCAACGACGGAACCGGTCTCGGCTTCGGTATAATCGGCGGCCAGCAGACCGGAGTAGTTGTTAAAACCATTTTACCCGGCGGGGTAGCAGACAGGTAAATCAGCGGGATTTTTTCAACTTTTCAGATTTTTCATATTTTGAATGAATAATTTTTCAAACTTATATTTCGCTTGTATTACTTTAATAAACTTTAAATAAATTTTTACATCAATTTCATCAAAATATTTTTATATATCGTCCTTTCATTGATTTTGTCAGTTGAAGGATGGGTTACTCTCTGGTCTTTGGTAAATGGACGATTTATTTTTGTTTCCTAGGGACGGACGTTTGCTGCCTGGAGATTTCATCCTTCAAATAAACGAACACTGGTTGAGAGGGGTGGCTAGTGAACAAGTGAGTTGTTTCAATTTTATAACTTTACGGTATTGAATAGGTTGGTTCATTTTCCGTACAGAATAGTGAATTGGGTTGTTTTTGTTGAATCTTTTCAGGGTTTGCAACATTGAAAATTGAAATTGATATCAATATTTGTGCTGCTAAAATCAGATTTAGAATAGTGAATTGTTAATTTTCACCCTAATATTTATGTACGGTTAGGTTGCAACTGTACTGCGAGGATGTGGTGTACATGTTCGTTTAGTTGTTGCCCGACCAGTAGATCCTACAGACCTTGCCAGTATTCCAGGTACTGCACGCACCCGCCGATGCTTATAAGTTTGTTCTTCCAATGACGCATTCAATTATTTATTTTGAAAATGCGCGCGCATTTCAGGACCTGCTCCTGTGCTCCCGACTACCGTGTTGACCAACCAGCAGCAGCTGGAGGCGCATCTTCAGCTAGCGCTCCAATCTGGCTCCCACACCTTCCCTGGAGCCGGTGTGCTTTATCCTACTCATGGAGAGGAGCAAACTCTTCCAGATTTTAACCAGGCAAACTTACACAGTGGATTCTTAACACCCCCCCCCCCCCCCCCCCCCCGGGCCTGGACTATCTCCTTTTTGTACATTTTTGTAATGTAAATAAGGTAAACCCCGTAAACTTTTGAAAGACATATTGAAAATTGTCTAAAATCTTCACAAAAGCTTTTTTTTGATGATAAAGTCAAATTGTTTCTAAAGTTTCCAAAATGTTCAAGGTATTGAAATGTGAATAAAAGGTTTGGCTGTATGAATAAGAAAAAAATCAATAAAAGAAAGTTATTATATATATCAAAACTTGTTACGAAAAAGAATTTCTTTGTTATAAGAATTATTCTTACAAAGAAGTTTCTTCTTCTTTGTCGTATGTATCTTCTATTTTTAATTAACTTTTTGGCACACTAAAACCTTGCAAAGTGCACTTAATTGATTTAATTGATTTTTTACTTTATATCATACTAGTTTAAGACAAATTAATTTAAAAGTTGTTTTTTTTTCGCGTCGAAAAACTTTAAAAGAAAAAGAAAAACATGGATGATTATTTTTCCTTGAGCAGGCAAAGCTTTAAGGGTACCGTAGAGTATCAGACATGTCATTATATAAATAGAAGATCACGTAATTACATTTTTACAGTCCTTATAAATACGATACAACTCCTTATATACGCATTAAACTTGCGGGTTTATATTTATTGTTCAGACATGAACAATGTTGATATACCAGCTTTTTTACTATTTTATTTCTACTAATATGTTTCTTGTTGTGATCGTATATAATGCAGTGCTTGGGATCCATTTAATTTTGATGCGGATCCGGATCCAGGTCATTTCTTTAAGATTTACTTTATTTTTTTTTAGCAAAAAATTATTTTCAATTTTTGTTTTATTTTTTTCGCTTATTTTTATCCTAAAACTTGATGAACCATTCAGAAATGCGGAAATTTTTATAATCTCTCTTTTTTCAAAACTTCAGAATTTTGGTTTTTGGAGTAAAAAAGTTTTTTTTACAGTTTTTGGTTAATATTTTACCCCTTGGATCCGGATCCTGATCCGGATCCAGAAAGCCTAAATCTTACGGATCCGAATCTTAAGCACTGAATTATAATGATAGTAATAATAAAAGATTCATATGAAATTCGTAATGATTTCCTGTAAATAATTAATTTTTATCATATTTTTGTAACTTTAATTTTAATTTCTAATTTTTTTCTTTTTTATTTTCTAGTCAAATATTTTATTCTTAGTCACTTTGATGTAAATTAATTCTCTCCTGTTTTGTTCTCAACTGCTGTTTTTATATTTCTATTATTTCTGGTGGAGCGCCATCTTTTTACATTATGGTTTATGTCTGGGCTATAAACCCGTTTGGATTCCTGCAGCTGGTTCGTTCCTTGCATATAAATTTTCATTCAACATCCACACAAAATACTCCAAACAAAATATGAACAAGGAAATGAAAACGAGATTTGTTTCAAACTTGAAAAGAATTTTTATTGTTAATTGTGTAAATATTTTTTATTTTTTTAGTGAAAAGACTGCACTTTTCTACAGTCATAACCAAAAAGACTCGGAATTAATTCACATTTAATTAGACGACTTTACGTAGATATTTCTGGTAATTTTAAATGTACAATCAAGGTAGACCACATTTTGGAATTGGCAGGACTTGGTGTTTTATCAATCATATTTGTAAAATTCGTTTTGCAAGTCGTCTGATTAATACATTTATAATCTTTCTATAGGGGGTTAGAACTTGAGGTTAGATAATATTTAGTCATTATAAAATGTGTTTGTTTCTCCCCCCCCCCCATCATTTTGGCACACCGTTAAAAACAGAATTGCATTTAACCAAAATTGATTGAAGGGGGGAGGGTCCAAAACTCGTTCTCTAGGACGGAACCGAAGGATACAATTGCTTAGATAGAATTGGTACTTTTATTAACCTGAGCTGTGAACTTTAGAATGGTGGATATCACATTCTAAAGTTCCCAGCTCTGAACACATAAAACCTGAACGGTTGTAAACACTTCAAATATTAAATCAACATTCCCGGCGGCCCCGATGATGAATATGCAATACATAACTCATAAAAACTATAATCAATTGTTTACAATTTTTATCACAGTGAATCTGACTTCAGTTAAAATATAGATTTAAGTCATTCTTTCAATAATAATTGATTAAAAATAAAGGAGGAAGAATGACTTTGTAATTTCGCGGATGATTTTCGGCAGCGCATTTCTTGATTTTTGGCCGCTGTGAATTATAGAAAATTTTTAATTTCAGTTTGGATCGTCTTCGTTGATAAATTTCGAAATAAATTATATATTCTCACTATAGAGGTAATTTTTTTGCCAAAAACACTACAAAGACAATTAAAATTAAAATTCTTACCACTTTTAAACAATAAAGATTTCAAAACACGTGAAATTTGATTTAAAATTGATTTAGAAACTAGATCAAATGTCGTCTCTGTAAAATGTCTTTTTGTAAGAACTTGCGGCATTTCTCTGCTACATGCGCGCCTCAGTCACAAACAAATTTGTTTATTATGTAAACCCGTACTTGTTTATGGTCTCTAACGTTCTTTTGTTTCAGAAACTTGTACATGTTTTAGATACTTAACGAATATAACGAACGAACCCGACTTTCTGATAAAAATTCACGATGCCAATATCGGAGGATAGTAGAGCTGCCCTGGCACTTCTCAAGGAGGTCCAGCAGAGTGTCAAGGATACAGAAGACCTTCAGAACAACGCCCAGGTATCTTTAATCTTATTATTTTATTTAACCTGGGTCTGTCCAGGAGAACTATTTTTGAACCACCCCGCCCCCCCCTCCTATCAATTTTGTACATAACCACTTATTTTTAGCAAATTTAGTATTATTTAGTTTTTCATTAGTTAGGGTTAGGTTATGTTAAGACAATTTCTGGGCCGAGCGCTGCGGCTAGGAAAGGCTAGGTGTAGGACAGGCTAGGAGGCCGGGCGCTGCGGCCACATGTCCANTTTTTTAAAATAAATCTTTTACTCTGTTTTCTGAGGTAATGTTATTATTGTAGCAACCTACGAATCTCTACACATGTACAAGGCACTTTAAGAAAATAAAAATGTGGAGAATTAAAGATTAAAATAGGATTCATTATAGTTCATTATAAAAAATTATAAATATAGACACAATAGTGATTTTAATAGCTATGCTATGTTGTTTAGGTTAATGATGATCTGAACACTTTAATCTCAGTTCTTGAATCTCCAGTCTTCCAATCTATTCTAAACATCCAGGATTCTCTTAGAGAACTCAAAAGACAGGTTTGTTCTTTTATCTAATTTCATACTTAAAGGGGCTGTAAGCGTAAGCGAAATTTCATGTGAATTTTCATTTATAGTGGGACATCCCAGATAGATTCTTTTACAATATATGGCAACGTAGAATGTGTACACTCCTCAGTACAGCTGTATTCTGACGTCACAAGTGTCAATCAGGTTTTGTGTCCGACAAAATTATTGATAATAATGATAATTTTGAAACAAATTGCTTATCTAACAGTAAAATAAGTGCAATTACATGTTTTTTTTTCTTTCTATTTTTAATCTTTTTATTTAATCTTGGAAAACGTGTCAACTAATGTCAGAAAATTTCGTTTTCCTTGTTATATTTGACACTTGTGACGTCGTGTATAATTGGTTCATTTCTCTGTTGCCACCTATTGTACTTGATAATCTATTTGGGATATCCCGGATTCACAAAAATACCCTTTAAACCTTTGACTGATCAAGAAGACGGACTTTTCCAATATTTATTTTTAGAAATGCTAGTAATTGTTGAACACTTTTCACTTGAAATTACGCGTACAGTCCTTTAAATGTTTAAAGTAATAAGCAGTATTCACATTGTCATTTGGTAAATCATACTAAATTAATTTTATTAAAGGAGAAACCAAAACTCAAGACTGAAATATCGTCAAGTTTTCTATCTTGTTTAAATATATTTAATGCTAATTTCCTACACAAACAACTCCTGGGGAAATTGATAAAATGACAGTTTAGATATTAAATATGAAATCTGAGACAATTAAAAAATGTTAATCTAGGTGAACCTTCATCCTTCGATCCTACCGGAGGATTTTGATATAACGCCGAACGGAGAACTGATTTTAAATCTACCCTCAGGTAAGAGGATTCTGGATAATCAATGTCAGCGACTTTTTTAATTATTATTTATTATTTTATTTGGTCTGGGTTCTCCAAACTGGGGGGCTTTCAGATATTTCTCCTGATACTCCTGAAATGCGTAGAAATATGTTAAATGTATAATGTTAATATTATTCTGTAGATGCTTATCTGTATTGAATTTAGAAAATTTACGTCTTAAAACATCACATTTATCTTATTATAATTAGTTGCCTTTGACCTCTTTTGACTTTCATTCGAATAGTTTGACGAGACGTATTCTTTCCTTGTAACTATTTTATACTGGACAAGATCCCAATTTTATGATATGTTTAGATGAACCGTACCATAATGGTTACCAAGATGAAACAACCCCGGACTCAGAAAACAAAAAGGTACAAAAATGTTTTATTTTCAGAGCTTTTTTTAAAAATTGATATGAAAACAATTTATTATGATTATTACAATAAACGTTATAATCTAAATTCTTCATTTGACACTGTTATTGGAAACTTGAAAGGTTAATTTCTTTCTTTATCCAAACCTTTTCCCAATAAATCAATTCCTAAGTTACTTCTTACTGCGAGCCCAAAGGCGAACTATCATAAATCTTATTGATAAGAATTTCTATTACGTTCCCCAAAGAATTGTCAAAACTTAATTATTTCTTCAGTTTAATTTTTCTAAATCTGAATATGCTTTTTGTAATATATTTTTTAATGGATTGTATTCAGGAGGCTGTCCTCATCTCCCCCTTGGAGGACGAGGACAAGGAGGAGAAAGTTCCATCTAGTTCACCTCCCTACTTCCTACTTCCTATCTCTTCCTCTTTCTTACTTCCACAGCCTTCTGTACTCCTCAGGTAGAGTCTGTTCATATATGTTTATAAAAAATTCAATGTTATAAAAATAATCGCAATTTGATGAAGTGACATAATAAATAAGACATCTAGACATAAAATATCCAAATCAACTTAAATAAAATAATAGATGTTGTAATTTTCCAACAGCTTTATTGGAGTTTCAAGTCCTTCCTGAACATTAGAGTTTCAGAAAAAAAGGGATTATATATGGATTAAAAAATAAACTGAAAGTTTTATATATGCTTTCTGGGAAAAAATGAGAATAAGAATGCTTTGAACCCACAAACCTGTACTGCAGCTGGGAGTTGGTAGCACAATGATTTCCCTCCTCCTGTAGGCATCAGGACAAAGGTATCCTTCCCTAGCATCGTCGAGTTCACGGCCTAGGGGTACAGGGAGCAATAATAATAACACCTTTAATCCAATTTAATCGTATCAAATCAAATAAAATAAAATGTGTGGCACATTAACATTAAAACATTTTTTTAATAGTTGGTTTAATTACATAAACAAATAATAATTAGCTCAAACTACATTTAACATTTCGATTTATGAACTGTCCATAATCGTTTACCACTTAGTATTTTCTTTCCTAGTATACCCCTCTAATGGGAAAAATGATAATGGTAATTCAAGTAAGAACAATTGGTTCAACTATTCCTTGAACTTAAGAAAGGTAGCGCAAGATAAGTAGCTGAACCAGAAGCAACTAGTTAAACTGTCACTATCTCCCACATTTCTTGTTCTTAGGGATTGTCGATATAAAGTATTTGAAAACCCCCCCCCACCCATAAAAAACATAATTATCACAATGTTTAATTACCCAGAGAATGTTGTTGGAGTGTAGTTACTGGAGAATGAGCCACTCGGTCCCGGAGCATTGAAATCAAATCCTTTGTACGAAGGTTTGTCAGGTTTATCACAGATAAGCAAATCACTTGGATCTTCATAATCGTCCTCCTCGACCAGGGGTTTCACAGGTTTTGAAACTGGTTTCTTGAAAGTAAAACTTTTAGGTTTCAGAGAAACCTCGCAGGTTTCCGGGATACTCACAGGAGAGTTCAATTTAGAGCTCCGGAATAGGATTGGACTTGAGGATCGGTCTGAAGGTTCGAGCCGACGTTCTGAAGGTTCAAACGGTGGACTGTCCTCGTCCTCCAACGGTGGAAAGTCCGGTTCGTCCTCGAGGTCTGGGACATAGAGGTTTCGACATGGTTCCGGGCGATTTTCGAGCTTTTCGTATTCCGCTAACCGGTCCAGGATTTTCTTCGCGCATATTTTTACAGCTTCAATCTGAACAAAATATTAATGTTATATAATTTTAAGTAAACCTTACAGCACTAATAGATATTAAGTATTAAGAAAGGATCTGTACAGGACCCCGAAATGGACGTCCCAGATTACCGCTAGGTGAGAGGGTGCCCCCTACCCGTTCCATGCCGGCCCCCAACCCCACCACAAACTTTTCCAAGCAGGGGGAGAAGTAATCGTTACACAATACCCAAATATAATCCAACAAACATTTTATCTATTTTTAAACTGCCCGTTTGGAAAATAAATTAATAAAGTATCAGCTAAATCAGTATATATTACTTAAGCCAAATATGATGGTGTAAGGAATATAATTCAATAAAGATATGGTAACAATCACCAAACACAGGTTTTTCTCATTTTTTAAAAAATGTGCTTTTGTAGAGAAAAAATATCACCTTATTGGCTAAGGCATCCGGAAGTTTAAACCCGGATCTAACGTTCCAGAGCAGAAACATTCCAGCAAACCCGCTTTCTAGCTCACACCGCCATTCCTCATGTTTCCTAATATTGACAAAGTTTCATCAAGAACAACATTTTTTTTTTCTCGAAAAATGTAATGGATGGTGTATTTAATTTCTTCTCATATCTAAATATTCTTACATTAAGTCCGTGGTGTTGATTTTTGTGACAGCCTTGTGAAAACTCTGATCCTTCCGAATCCTACAGAACAGTTCGTGCAGTTTACATATCAAAGGTTTTAACCGTTCTATCCCAGGATCAGCTGGAGAAATTGGGTGTAAATTTGTACTTTTAACAGACGCAAATTCTTCGTTTGGTTTGAATTTGGAGCTCAGACGGAGTCGGCCTATTGAAGAGAGGCGAGAGGGTTTCGGTTTCACCGGAGAAGGATCAATGATATCTTGACTTTCAGGAATGGTTTGAGTAGGTTTTAGCTCCTAAAAATATGACAGATACAGAGATTGGTAGAACTACTTATTTAGTGCATTATAATTCTCAAAATATTTGAAGTCTGTTCATGTTCATTTCAAATAATTTGAAGACAAGATGAACCGACTTTTTGTTTGTTTGTCAATTTTAAGATTTACCGAGCTTGGTTTCGTGCGAAAAAATTGTAAAATCAGGTCCGTCCTAGAGAAAGATTTTTGGATCCCCCGCCCTCTTTCCCCTCCTATCAATTTTGTACATGACCACTTTTTCAACAATTTTCAATTAAATTAGTATTTTTTAGGGTTAGGTTAGGTTAAGACACTTTCTGGGCCGAGCGCTGCGGCTAGGACAGGCTAGGGGGCCGAGCGCTGCGGCCACGGGTTAGGTTAAGCCACTTTCTGGGCCGAGCGCTGCGGCTAGGACAGGCACTAGGAAATTACCTAAAATCGAATCATTAACCAAAAATATTTCTGCTGAAACAACATCGGTTTGGACAAGTATTTCACATACTTGATCTACAGAAAATTTATATCTCTTCAGTCCTAATCATAGGATTTAAAGGATTGAAAGCGAATTTTCAAGAACCATCCATGCAAACAAGACAATGCCTGATTCACAACCCTTTCTGAAAACTGATTATTTTCAGTTACGGTTTCTCTACAAAAGTGACTTGCGCAGTTCTACTGCAGGAAAACATATGGGAATTTTATGAACACCTTTAACCCTAGAAGAACGACAACATCTTCAATATTATTCATCAGATAAAGGTTTCAAGGGAACCATCTTCGCATGGAGGGTCACTTTAAATTACGCTTACGGTCCCTTTAAGGGAGATTTTTCCTCCTCCTACCTTAACATCAGATTTAGGTAGCATAGGGCAGGTTTCTAGTAGATCAGGGCGAGGTGGTGTACTGGGGGGAGATCGGAGCAAACCTATAGAAACATATTTTTTAGTTAATATTATTTACCACGAAAGCTGGCTGGTTTCAGTATGGACGAAATTGCCGATTTCTATAAGTGAAATTTGTCCATTTTGTCCTACCAATTGCAAACTCTTTTTAGCAACAAACTCCGAATTTTTTATTTTTATACCGTAGACATTTTATATTTCAAACTATGAATTCTGTAGGATCAAATAGGCTTAGTTTGATATATCAAAGGTTAACACCAACGTCCAACAGGATGAAAAGATATAGGGATTAGAAAATATTCAGTTTGTTGCAAATATTCAATTTCTTTCCAATTTATTTCTACCAATTTTACTTTTCTTGCTACAAGTTACCAATATTCTAAAATTGGCAAGTTTTTCTTTAACAAACATTTTTTGTCTTGCAAATAAAAGCATATTTTTTCAAATAGAAAAAGAAAAAAGCAAATAAGATTTTTAGGGGATTTTTACCTTTAACGGGACTTATCTCCTGGGATGGCGTATAACCAGCGAACTTATTCTAAACAGAAGAAACATTAAAAGGTGGGAATAGAATAATAACTGCAGAAATTTTTTTTAAAATGCTTTTATCAAAGATATATTCACAATTAATGAATGATTATTGATTAATTCAAAGTAATTTTAATTATTATAAAAGTAGAAAACCCCGCGAAATTTCTTGTAGTCAAATGCCCGACCTGAGAAGATAAGTTTTTCTTTGCTAAAATCCTGTGTTCCAGGGACATCTCCTCCTCCACCTCCTCCATGGATATATCCATTTCCTCGTCAAACACGGCCTCGAGGTCCTCAATTGGAGGTCCACCAATATCAGGTGTGTTAACGACCGGGGTTTCTGGAGAAATATTATCGTCCGGGGTTCCTCGAGGTTTATTTTTGACAGGGGATCCTCGAGAATTGGTTTTGACCGGGGTTCCCCGAAATTCCTGAGATTTTCTTACCTTCGCAGGCGAACTGCATGCCTCCTGCTAAAATTATCAGAGTTATCGCAAGAAATAAATAAATTTTAAAAATGAAAGAAATGAATCTAAGCAGTACTTAGGATCCATTCAATTTTGATGCGGATCCGGATCCGGATGAACCATTCAGAAATGAGGAAATTTTTATAATCTCTCTTTTTTCAAAAGTTCAGATTTGGGGGTTTGGAGTAAAAATTTTTTTTGTGCAGTTTTTGGTTGATATTTTACCCCTTGGATCCGGATTCGTGGATCCACATATTTTTAGGGATCCAGATCCAGGAAGCCAAAATCTTGCGGATCCGGATCCTAAGCACTGTCTTTAAGGTTAGTGAATCAAATTTTTTGAATAACATTTTTATGGCTCGAAAAATTTATTTCTCTAGAAAAAGATTTATGTTTTAAACCTGGAAATCATCATCATCGTCCCACGGCGAGGGAGATATCAACGCCCGGTCGATAACTTCCGGTTTCTTAAGTTTAGATTCCGCTTTCTTAATCTGAGGAGGGGTTGAACCGAAAAGTTCCTTTAACCAAGCCGAGTCAGAACTCTTACCAGGTTTTGGAGATTTAACTTTCTCCTAAATATTACAACACGTCTAACTCTTTGATCATTTAAAAAAATATACGATTTAAATCATTTCTTTTAAAAAAATGGTATGCTACTATTTTTCATTTAAGCGTAAGAAACATCACTAATATAAAATGGAATCTAACAGTTAAAGAGAAAATGTGTTTATTCAATAAAATTTCTTTTTTTTTAATTTGAAATATGGCCATTTACCTTTTCTTCTCTTTTTCTTTCGATTTTCTCGATGACACTGGAAAGAATATCGTTTGATGCGTCGTCATCGTCAAAAAGTTGACTTGCCAGGGAAGCTTTCGGCTTTTTGTATTGAAATTTTCTTGGCCGAGGGCTGGTAACCGTTAAATCAATCGTGTCAATCACACTGCTGAAAATGGTGAATTTTATAAATAAATCCTAATTAATTGTTCTTTTTATGTTATTAAAGGGACTGTAATGACCGTTGATTGATAAAGTGACAAGTCCGATTCACAACAGTTCCCTTAAAGTTTTATCTAAACAAGGATGAATTAGATATCTATGTTTTGTTTAAAAAACTGATAATCTTTATTTGGGCTTTCTATATAAAATTGACTTCCGCATTTCTTGCGTCAGAGTCAATGGAGAAATTATCAGAAATTAGCGCTTTTTTCAGACGATATTGAGCAAACTACATTGAGCAGATTACATTGAGCAAATTACATTGAGCAGATTACAGGGGAACCTTTGTATGTCGCGCATGCCCCCTTTTTTTCATTTTTTAAATTCAGGTTCATTTAAAATAACGTTAGTCCATTTTTTCATGAAAAATATGTTGGGTGGTAAAATGTATTTGATATTTATATGAACGATGCTATTTCAAATATGTTAGACTAGGGAAAATATTTAACATTAATGCACAATCATTTTGACAAACCTAATATTTGAGGTATCATTGTTTACATGGAATGGTGTAACAGCTGCAACCGGGACATCCCGAACATTGCTGTTGCTTCGCGCCACACTAACATCCTGCATTTTATTGGTGTTATTAGATCAGAACGTATATCAGCCAGCATAAATTAATACAAATCATGAAATAACCATCTATTAAAACAACATTTCAAACATAATAAGTTTTTTAAAGCTTTTGACAAATATGTAAATCCAAACAAGTCAAAGGGGCTTAAAGGGAGTGACCGGCTATGTAAGGTAATTGAACTGAGTATGCAGTGTTGTCGAAAACTTCTTTAGGATTCATTTGAGACATATTTCACTTTTTAAAGATTTGTGAATCCTGAGTTTGAGCGCAAATTCGACGTTCAAAACTCCTGATTTGGAGGTGGATACGCTTTCAGAATTAGTTTGTTTTAAATTATTAAATAACGACAACGAAAAATAAAGTAAAAATTATACAGTAATCTAATTAGATGGCTAGGAACATATTTCACAAAAGAAATTTGTCAATAAATCAATGCTAAAATCGATCATTTCGTTTTCATTATTATATTGAATTTCCAATTTTCTTTGAATTTATTCGCAGATTTCTTTAAATTCTTCAAATGTCGTCTTTTCAATAATGATTATAGAAAATCTGCGAACATCTTTGTGAATAACGAGAAACTAGAATAATGAGATAATAGAAACTAATTATTGAACATTACTTATTTTCGATGATAAGATTAATTTTTATTTTCTCAAAATGTTCCTGAAAATGTAGTTTATTGTAGAATATTTTTTTACATTTTATGTCGTCATTAATTAATAATTAAAAAAAAAACTAATTCTGAAAGCGTATCCACCCCCAAATCAGGAGTTTTGAACGTCGAATTTGCGCTCAAACTCAGGATTTACAGACTTTTAAAAAGTGAACTATGTCTCAAATGAATCCTAAAGAAGTTTTCCACAACACTGCGTCCTCAGTTCAACTACCTTACATAGCCGGCCACTCCCTTTAAGTAAAGTATATCAGACTTATAGAACAAGTAGAATTGATTTATTTGTATGCTGGAATTACATGGTTGCACACTGCATGCACAACTTTCAAGGTTTACGAACTAAAACCCAAACTCTTCAAAGGGTCATGTTTATATTTGTTTTCAAAAAGTTGTTGGAAACCATGTTAACAAATACATTTGTCATAAATTTTAATGTTTTGCAAGTTTATCCTGTTTACTGTTGAGTGAGTTCAAATTAGTCAACATGAAATCATTTTGGTTCTTGAGATATATTTTTTTGTTGCTCCAGCAAGAAATAAGCAACACAGCAAATTAACAATTTGGAGTATTTGAACAAACAAAAAAAAATATAATTTTCCATTCATTTGCATACAATTTGTCACATCTTTGATAAGCTTAATAATAAAATACAAGTATGTTGAAAACTTATTGAAAATTAGACAGTATATAATTTAATCTCACACATTTCAAGTTTTAGTTTTGTTCAAACTTTTATTGGATCTTTTTGCTGAAAAATTTGTTTTCAGATTCGATGGATATGAGAAATCGGTGCTTGCAGATTACATATTAAGTACACTTTAATCCATCGATAGAATTTATAAAATGACATTTTCTAAACCTACTGATGATTGAGTGCTGCAGATATTTAGTTTAATTAAATAATTATATTAAGCTCTTTAAACCCCGCAGTTTTATGTTTTTTAAATTACCGATAATTAGGTACAGGATGAAACTTTAAAGGTCGACCTGAAGCTATTTAAATATGACGATTTGAAGTTTAAATTAATTAAAGGTAACTTAATGCATTCATTTAACGGCTTATTTAAGGATTGAACAATAAAGCGTCAAGTTTAAAATTGCAGAGATTCGTGAAACAGACAAAATAAATTTCATAAAGTCGTCTCTGAAATCTAATCCTTTGTGGGTAACCCTGTATGTTAATATACAACACATTGAAAAATAATCTAAACGAACTATTAGGTTAAGCTGTATACAATTTAATGTATATTGGTCGATGTTGGCCTTAAACCGCACCTGGTTTACTCGGTTTACACTCTTATCTCCAGACTTCTCCTGTGACGGTTTGATAAAAAACGAAGAAATACTTTTTTGAACGGACCCGGGCCGATGCTTACTCGACCCACCAGCTTTCAGTCGACCCGACATTTTATCTTTATTAGTCTCCACACGAACAATTTAATTTCATTTTTCTGTAAAAATTGATTCTGAAATTTATTATCAAGTTTTTGGATCACAAACACAAAGTATTTAATTCAAACTGAACTTCATACAGAGAATTTAATTTTAGGTTTAATTTCAATAAAATACATTATGACAGGATTAAGTTAGGAGAACAGAATTTTATTACGAAATTTCAGTGTTGAATTGGATTCGCGATTTATTGAATGTTGGCCAGATAATCCTTGACTTCAGTTGGAGTGAGACGCCTGAACCCTTGATCGTTACAAATACCGATCTCAATATTCTCCTCCGTCATCTGCCCCTCGAACCCCTCCTTTAGGGTGAGGATAGCGGTGTGGACGGCATCCTCGAGCTCCAAGTTCTCGCTGTACCTCTTCTCCAGGAAGGTTTTACCGTTGATGCTATTTTTACCCAATGCGGTGGCTTTCCAGGCGAAGTAAGCTCCGCTAGGATCGCACTGGAACAGGAGAGGTTTTCCAGGTTCATCCCAACCACAGATAAGAAGGGAAACACCGAAAGGTCTGACTCCTCCTGACTGGGTGTACTCCTGCATCACCAGGGCTACCCTAGACACCAGCTGCGCGGTCGGGATGGGCTCATGGTACATCAGGTAGTAATCCTGCGCCATCTTACGCGCTCTACGGATGAGGAGACGACAGTCCGGACCGATGCCGCTGTACACCATCCCGATGTGCCCGCAGATTTGTTGGATCTTGTTTGTGAAGTTACCCTCGACAAGGATACTCTTGTTCTTCTTCTCAGTGGCGAGCACGACCCCGTTGCCAGCCTTGATGCCCACCGATGGGGCTCCTGACGACACTGCCATCAGTGCATATTCAATCTGAACTAGTTTTCCGGAGGGGGAAAATGTTGTCAAAGAGAAACTGTAACGTTCGCTTGCCATTTTATCTGAAAAATTAAAAATACTTAATACAGGTAGATTTGAACACGATTGAATAAATGATTTATCTCAACAATTTGCGATTGAAGAGTTTTACCAGATTAGAAAGTTGGTTAGTCCATAAATTAAAATTAGACGGTATAATTAGCAAGTTAACCCTATCCCCGCTGGGGTACTTGAAAACCAGGATACGCTGGGGGGGGGGTCAATTT
>NW_019398294.1:0-15672 GCF_000591075.1 Eurytemora carolleeae
TTCATTTACCTGTTTATAAATAAAGTAGTTGAATATCATTTGTTGATTAGAACGGACGTATACAGAGCCTTGAGTTTTGGCTAGAGATTTAGTTAAATGGGATCTCATTAGACTTTGAGTTAAGTAATCGTTATAGAAGTAGCGTCTAGATTTGTTACAGATTGCAGATTGCAGATTGCAGATTGCAGATTGCAGATTGCAGATTGCAGATTGTAGATTGTAGATTGTAGATTGCAGATTGTAGATTGCAGATTGCAGATTGTAGATTGTAGAATGTAGATTGTAGATTGTAGATTGTAGATTGTAGATTGTAGATTGTAGATTGTAGATTGTAGATTGTAGAAATGGAATGGCATATCTGATTCACAACGGTTAGCTTTAAAGTGTTGTTTGATCAAAAAAACGAGATATCGATGATTTCTCTTTAAAAATTGTTTATTTTCTATTGTGGAAACTCTTTAGAGATTTGCTAAAGAAACAATGAAGGAAATTGTTAGAAAAAACACTTCAAATTAAAGAAAAATCACTTCAAATTAAAGAAAAATCACTTTAACATTATTTATCGGAGAAACGTTTAAAGGATACCGTTGTAAAGATGGCCCCTTTTTTTCTTGAATCATTGCGACATATATATATTCATCATTTATATTTGTCTAAAGCAAAATTACATTAAACAATATAAAAGTTGACAATTTAATACTAATACTCTTTTCTCTGGATATCGCATTTTATAATTGACAGGGTTTGCCAAAAAACATTGCTTTGAAACTAACACTGGGTTTGCAGAATTCATGCAGTTTCTTTGGGTTTGCTTAATTTGAAGGTGAGATATATCCTCTTGAGCCGTTTAAAAGGGTGAACAGACACATCCCTAGTTGTTATATCTCTGATAACATCTTCATATTGTTCATCTTTTGAGTGTTTACATTTTTGATATTTAATAAGATTAAGTTGCGTCTCCCGGTATATCTTTTTTGGTGTAGTGCAACCTTGCAGCCATTCAAAATATGGTTTGTAGTTTCTTGTCTTCTACCTTGCAATTCAGCGCCTGCCTGTAAACATGGTTTACAAAGATCTGATGCAGATTTTCCCCATTATAATAGATTAGTTTGTGTTGGCAGGTTGTCATACAGGAGTTGAGCAGAAAATTCATTGTACCTTTCTTCAGATTGAACATGTAAGATTTCCAGATCATGTCAGATTTTTCAAGCATTGCCAAACAGAGACAATGTTCTTGTTTTATGAGTATTTTTGTATTAATATTAATATTAGGGATCAACTATAAAATATAAATTCTAAAAGTTTCCCAAACTTCCAATATTATAGTCTATGAAAACCTGTAAAAGTTTCCTGTCATTCCACTTTAAATAATTTGATTTTGAAACTGTAAAAACAGTTTAAATCCTAAATATATAAAAACAAAATCATTTTTTACTTACCAGGTCCTTTAGATCCTCCAGAGAGAAGACGACCCAACCGAAATATAACAGCTCTTTCATATTCTTGTACAACCTGAATATGTACACACAGTTTAGAACCCATTCTTGTAAACCGCACAACCTAAATATGTAAACACAGTTTAGAACCCATTCTTGTACACTGTACAACCTAAATATGTACATAAAAACTTAGAACTAATCCTTGAAAGTGTACAACCTGATATGTACATAAAGCTTTGAACTAATCCTTGTACAGTTACAACCTGAATATGTACATAAAGCTTTGAACTCATTCTTGTACATTGTACAACTTGGATATGTACATAAAGTACGGAACTTATTTTGTAAATACACTTACATATATAGTAAACCAAAAAAATATTAATTATTGCGTGATATTGATAAATACAATTATTGATTAATTGTTTAAGAATTAAGTAGCAATCAGTGATTAACTTATTTAATACTTATATATAATCTATTTACATTAAATGAAGGGTTATTAATCTAATACAAACAATTCAGTTATTATATAAAAATATTCATTAGATCAAGGTTATAATGCAAGAAAAGTCTATGGGCGGTAATGTAAACACAAGACGGATGTCGAAGCCTGACACGGGAATCGGGATCTATCTTTCACATAAAAAATCAATGAAATATTCTAGTCATAGGAAACTATTATGTGAATTATCAAAATTATCAAAATTTGATGTTTTTAACCTCCTCGAATCTATTCTTGTTTACAAATTCCGCCCAGAGAGAACTGGTTTCAATATGTACGCAAAGTATACGCAACTGAAATTAACTTTCCTTGCATCAGATATAACTATCATATGCTGAGAGGGATTTATTTTTATTTATTTTTATTACTCCACTCTTTGTATAGAAATATTGTGATATTAAAACAATATTATGGAAAGACAAAATTCTGGCAAATTGGAATTTCTAATGTTTTAACAAAAAATATATGTCACGCTAAAAAGGCAACAAATAAAGTGAATTTTCCGCTGTATTTTTGACAAAATACCTTTAAAATAACAAAAAAAGTTTAAATGGGCCACTGCAATTATTTATACTAAGAATTTCAAAAATATACTTTATAAATATGTGTAATTATAAATAAAAGGTATTAATTTCATTATCAACAATTCATGTTCGTAATCTAATTATAAATAATTATACTTGGATATAATATCTAATATCAATATAATTAGAACCGTATTATATTACGAAAAAGTTTTTAATACAATAAACAATATGTATTTTAAGGTATTTTATGTTTAAAAGTTTTTCTTCAAGAACATCTTATGCTTTTCAGTCTATATTTTTATGCAAGTTTTCAAGATAACAAATTTATGCTTAAAAAAAATAAAAATCAAATATGTAAAATTATAAAGCTCTTCTCTGGCTTCCTAAATTATTCCCAGGCTCCCTAAACTTTTCCTAGGCTCCCTAAACTATTCCCAGACTCCATAAACAGTTCCCAGACTCCCTAAATTATTCCCAGCCTCCCTAAACTATTCCCAAGCTCCCTAAACTATTAACAGACTACCTATTCTATTTACAGACTCCCTAATGTATTCAGAGGCTCCCTAAACTATTCAAAGACTCCAGAAATTTTGAAAAAAAAACAGAAATTCAGATATCTGATAGAACTGAAAGATTGGGAATTGACTAGTTAGTATATATTATTGGAAATCATACACCCTAACTATTCACAGACGCCCTTAACTATTCACAAGCTCCCTAAACTATTCACAGACTCCCTAAACTATTTACAGACTCCCTAAACTATTCACAGGCTACCTAAACTATTCACAGACTCCCTAAACTATTCACAGGCTACCTAAACTACTCACAGACTCCATAAACTATTCACAGACTATCTAAACTATTCACAGACTTCCTAAACTATTCACAGACTCCCTAAACTATTCACAGGCTACCTAAACTATTCACAGACTCCCAAACTATTACCAGGGTCTTTAAACTATTCAGAGACTCCCTAAACTCTTCCCAGACGCCCTATCTGTTCACAAACTCTGTAAACTATTCACAAGCTTCATAATCTATTCTCTGGCTCCCTAAACTATTCACAGACTCCTTACTCTATTCACAGGCTCCCTATACTATTCACAGACTCCTTATTCTATTCCTAGACTCCCTGACCTATTCACAGACTCCCTAAAATATTCTCAGGCTCCCTAAACTATTCACAGACGCCCTAAACTATTCTCAGGCTCCCTAAACTATTCACAGACGCCCAAAACTGTTTCCAAGCTACCTAAACTACTCACAGACTCCCTAAACTATTCTCAGGCTCCCTAAACTATTCACAGACTCCCTAAACTATTCCCAGACTTCCTTAACTATTCACAGACTCCCTAAACTATTTACAGGCTCCCTAAACTATTCACTGGCTCCCTAAACTATTTCCAGACTTTCTAAGCTATTCACAGACTCCCTAAACTATTCACAGGCTCCCTAAACTATTCACAGACTCCCTAAACTGTTCCCAGGCTCCCTAAACTATTTACAGGCTCCCTAAACTATTCACAGGCTCCCTAAACTATTCACAGACTTCCTAAACTATTCATAGATTCCCTAAATTATTCACAGGCTCCCTAAACTATTCACAGACTTCCTAAACTATTCATAGATTCCCTAAACTATTCACAGGCTCCCTAAACTATGCACAGGCTCCCTTAACTATTCACAGACTATCTAATCTGTTCCCAGGCTCCCTAAACTATTCACAGACTCCTTAAACTATTCACAGACGCCCTAAACTATTCACAGACTACCTAAACTGTTCCCAGGCTCCCTAAACTGTTCACAGACTCCCTAAACTATTCACAGACTCCCTAAACTGTTCCCAGCCTTTTGTTAAGAGTTTTATCTCATATAAAACATTTCTTGAAACTTATTGTATTTTAGATTAATTTTTAAAATTAGAAAAGACTTATTTGCCCACAAATAAAATACTAAAAAACTCATTGTGTGTACGTGTAAAGATCTGTAATTAAATTTCACGAACAGTAATGAAAATTGATATTAATTTGATATTAATTTTGTAATTACAACTGGTAAAATTCTAGTTTTTATCTTTATCGAAAGCCAGTTGAAAAACAATTTTGTTTAATTTAATTTCTTAGTATTTGAGAATTATATTAGTTTAAACTATTTTAGAACAATTAGAAGCGGATTCGGTATTTTAGCTATTTGCGGCTGAAATTCTATCGATCTATTCATCCTAACTACAGTAATTAAACTTTATTTAATAATTTGAGGAAAGGGGGAGGGGGGTTATTCTCGAAGATTTGGGGGAAAGTTATGGCAAAAATATGATGATTCACTAGGGCGGGGTTTATGCCCCCCGCCCCAAATATTTGTTAGTATTTAGTCCCACAAAACTTGACAGTAGAAAGACGAGTTAACCTAATTGTAGAATTAAAGTTTTAGAGTTAAAAATCACAAAACTCTCCTAGTCCCCAATTCCCGGCAACACGTGGTCTACCTTGTTTGTGCTTTAGATATTACTGAGGAGTTTCGACAAGTCTATCTTATTTAATAAATTGAAATCTTAATATTTTTGGTAATATTGACAGCTCAAAAAAAAGCACACCACATTTTGGAAATGCCAGAACTGGGGGGAATTGTTAACTATTGTACATATTGTAAAACAGTAAAAAATATACACGTAAACATCGGTTGACATTAGAATGCCGCAAAATATTTCAAAGATCAAAGACAACCGTCAAATCGTCCTTTACTACTTTCATGTTTTGTGGGACACCCTGTATATATAAAACTTGAAGATTTGGGGAAGGGGGGGGGGGGTGAATTATTACCTTAAAGCAAACGCATAAAGAGAATGGTAGAGTTACTAGAACTATTGCCCAGGATACAGCTGTTAGTATCCATCCACATAATCCGATACCGTCATCATTCTCATCTGCTGAAATAGAACTCACTTAGATTCAGATAATCTATTAAACAAACTCTATCATTTTATAATTCTTAAATCGTTAAAATATTATCGTGTAGACCTTTGATATTTAAGACTTTGAATATTTAGCCTAGCTGGGGTTTTTAGGTGCTTTTCCAAAGACATTTTCCTAAGCGGCAACTTCCCAAAAGTGTTTAATTTCCCAAGCGGCATCTTCACAAGTATGTCCTAGCCGCAGAACTCGGCCCCTCGCCTCGACCTCGACCTCATAGCACATCCTAGCCGCAACACGGCCCCACTATGCACCATGTGGCACATTTGTTTAGTTGACACTTGGGAAATTGTCACTTGAGAAGTCATCCTTGGGAAACTGCCTTTGAGAAAATACCTAAGACCAGATTTAGTGAATAACGAGTCATAGTTAAACCGCAGAGACTAAGTTGAACCACTTTTCTGCCGCTTAACCCCGGGAACAAGAGAAGTGGTTCAATTATGACTCATTTCTCACAATTTATTAAATCTGGCCTCTGAATTCTTCATTTTGAACGTCAAAGGTTGCAAATATGAAGATGAAAGTAAAATATGAGGAGAGTATACAGTTCATTTTCAACTAATCATAAAATCTTTGTTTGGTAAGTTTCAAGATTGAAATTTCTATTTTAAACATTAACTGTGACCGAATTTATTGAATTTGAGCTACGTCGCTGAAATACCTACTTCCGGTTCAAAGAACCAGTGATCCAAAGTTAAAGATTAAGGAAGGTTTTGAATCGGTGATTCAAATTTTAACCGGCCGAGGGCCGTTCAAATAAATGATATTCGATCCCTGGACGAACTTTTGTAAATAACTCCTAAATATAATAATAAACCTTAAATATATAGATATTTGATGATGCTGATATTCAAAGATACTAATATGATATATAATTGAAATAATATTAATAAAATTATTCAAATATTCTTTAAAACCACACTTTATTGTATTGATTTTCTAGATATACCTTTAAGGAACTGAAATACTTATATTTTTATGTTAATTTTGCTCTTCAATTCGTCATTTTTATCAATTATTTAATTATTAGTTCAAAGAAGGGATCGCGCGTCAAAACTTGGAGAAGATATAGAATGGGCAAAGTGGTAAAATTTGAATCTATTAGAACTACTTTTATTTCTCTCGGATCAACACCCCCCCCCCCACATCCCACATGTTCATAACTAGCGTCAAGATTGTCAATAAACGCTTTTTTTTAAATCTTCAAAATGTATCATAAAACATCTGCTGAACAATCAGTTCTCTATCTATTTGACCCAGCTTTTGTGTAGTTTTTGTAAATAAATTAAGTATTTTCCACAAACTCAAATGTTCTTATCTTTTAACCTGATGTTTTTAATCTTTAATATTTCAAACCATTTTCAAGACTGGGTTAACTTTAACGTCTCGCAACGCCTTGACCTTTGAAATTATCTATCAAACTTGCTTATACTTTGTAGCCCTTGTCATTTGCATTTTAGAACTATTTACCACTTGTCATTAGCATTTTAGACCTATTAACCACTTTTTCTTTATATTTTAGACCTATTAACCACTTTTTCTTTACATTTTAGACCTATTAACCACTTTTTATTTAATATATATATATATATATATATATACATATATATATACAGATACAATCTACATTTTTGAACTGTTATATATATATCTAATGGTTTTTTGAGGGGGTTTTGATCAGACCCAGGTTTAGGTCCCATTTTAAATAAAGGGCCAAAAACCTTAGCAGATATTAAATTATCATTTGAACTGGTTAAACTGTCAGGTTTCCTAAACGTCTATAACACAGGCAGCCGTAGTACATTTGAATTTCTGAGCCGGGTCAACCATTCCGGTCCTAGTTTGTACTTTATCGCCCGGACTTTGGGTAAATAAAGCAGACACTCAATAGGACTAGCCGTTGCAACAAGGTTGAAGCGGTCAGACTTCAGGTTGAATTTACGTTTCCTAAAGGGTCAAGGGTGCGTGATATAATACTGTTTTTATCCACACCATCAATTTTTAATGAGATCTAACAATCATTATCATTTCTCCCTTTTCTTGCAGCGCAAAATTGAAACAAAACAATTAGAAACTATATAATTAGGATATAAAGAAAATAAGAATAAAAATTTTGTTGAAAACTAGATTTCAAAGACTTTTTTAGAAATTATCTTAAAATTTTGAAATGAAAACATGAAAATATTTGTTATGACATTTCATCGAAACACATTTTATAGATGGTAATTCATAGATAACTAAATTATAGATAGGATATTCAGGTTATTTCTTAGACAGGACATTTCACAGGCAAAACATTTCACAGACATTTATCATTAAAGATAAAACCTTTCACGGATAGGAAATTTCATAGACAAAAAAGGATTTTAAATGTATATGTGAAATGTCATTTTTATGAAATTTCTTTCAAATGTATGTCTACACAGTATTTAAGTTCTGTCCGAGTTTTCTGGTCACGGGCAGCCGTAGTACATTCAATTACCTAGCTGGGTCAACCATTCCGGTCCCAGTTTGTACTGTTCCTAGCTCTATGGACAGGACAAGCCGGTGCAACAAGGTTGACTCGGTCAGACTTTATGCTTCATATTGGTTAAATTTACTTTAACTAAAGGGGCAGATTTGCGTCTGGTTTAACATTTTCTAGGATACAGACACCCTAACAGATAATATGCGTACAGCTGTACATTAGAGGTGCAAAATAAAATCAGGGAAAATACATTAAAAAATACTTTTCTAAAGGAACCATAAACAGATTAGTTCTTTATCAAAATATTTATTGAAATAGCTTTCAATACAATAAAACAATTTTATTTTATTTTCATTCGCCAAAACTCTAAATTTTGAAAAACACTATTAAATTAAATTGAATAAAAATATTTTGATGTTGCTGTCAGTGTAAAAATAATATTGTTGGCAAACTTGTAGGTTTTCAGTTTACTTAACTTTACATTTATTTTACAAGTAGATGTTAAAATTCTATATATATATATATATATATATATGTATAATTAACAGACATATAGAGATTAGATAGACCGACAGGTAAAGATACAAAGATAGCTATACAATAGATTAAATTAATTCAAATCAATTATTGACTGTTTTGTTGATTAAGTCTTTGCCATTAACTCTGATTAAGTCCTGTATCTTTGCAACCCAATGTCGTATACCTTAGAAATTTCAAACTATAAATTCTGTTAGATCAATTAATCTAACTTCGAAATATTTTACACAATCAGGTTTCAAGGATTAGAAAATTCGGGTCAGTGGCAAAGACTGGATTCCTTTGTTGATATCTACTAACTAAAATCCTTCCCTGGGATAAACAAAAAACGATCTGTTCCGCCGTTTCGGCATAAAAAGGATTTAATTCTTGTATTATTATTCATACGCTTTAAAAATCTAAATCTAACCTACACTGCAATCCAATGAATGAGAACATTAAATTGAATTCCACTTAAGAATAACAAGCCCTTATTGTTGAAAGCTTTTACTGCTACACAGAATTCTAAAATGTTTTCAACTTCTGGACAACGCTCTTCTTTTTCAAACCCCTTTGATACCTTTGATTGATTTAAAACTATTTTGAAATATAAAATATTAACATTACATTGCGAAGATATACAAATTAGAATATTAAAGTTCGTTTCGAGTTTTCAACTCCCAATTGTTTTATTTGTATTGGTAAAGGTTTGTTTGCTTCTAAAAAAATTAGAACGGCTGAACCGATCGGGTCAAACCATATCATTTGACCTCACATGACCCGAGCTGGATAAATGTTATAAACGGTCAGAATTTAAAAATGTTGCCTTCAAAAATGAATTAATTTTTTCTGCTAAATCTTAAATGGTAGTTTTTTAAATACGCACAAAGAAAATAATGGTTGCAGAGCTGAAAACTTTAATGAGATATCCCTAATCCCAGTTACTTCATCTGAGTATCCAATGGACACACTTTTGATTTTCTTCTTAAACCGGTTTTTGATTTTTCGCTACTATATCCATAAAGGATAAAGTAGAGAAAAATCAAAAAAAAATTAGAGATTCCTTCCCGCCTCCTATATAAATGTTAAATGGCGCGTAAAATTTCAAAACTCCAGGCTTCTTAAACGCGACTCTTATTGGTTGAATTTTATACACTTTTCAGGATACAAGATTAGGTTAGTCCCGATATTAAGAAAAAGAGAAGATCAAGCATTAATCTCGATATCAACCATTCTAAAGTTCCCAGCTCTGGAAAGATAACATTTAAAAGCTAAAATTATCACAAGTAGAAGATAATAAATCTAAGTGTGGTTTAGGTTGTATATGTCTGTTTGTTACATTTCTCCATTTTTAACTCAAATTATCTTTAATGAAGGCATTTAAAAACTAAAAATGTGAGTTCTGGGTTATTTCGTAAAGAGTGGAAGGGAATTTATGTAAAAGTGCATATTTTTTTCTTGACAGATTTATTTTTTTCAATCTTTTTTAACTTAAATTATTGAAGATATCTAAGAAGGCGAAGCCCCCCCTTCTTCTTCTCCCCTCTCCCCCCAACTCTTCCTCTCCTCCCAATCCTAAATTTGCGTTTTCTCTCTTTATCAATATAACTTTATAAGAATATATTTCCTTTTCACAAATTCTGCAAAGTATTCCCGCACCACTCAGGTCTTAAACTATCTGCCATCATCATAAAACAAAATAGAAATAGATCAAACCATCTTTATTGCTTTATTTAACAGCACATAAAAATAAAACAAGATGGAAACAAATTAAAACCATTTCCACCTAAAAGATAATTTGAAAAGAAAAAAGGAAAAGAGGGAAGATTTGTAGTTCTCTAGTTCTCTAGTTTTCTAGTTCTCTAGTTCTCTAGTTATCTAGTTCTCTAGCTCTCTAGTTTTCAAGTTCTCTAGTTCTCTAGTTCTCTAGTTCTCTAGTTCTCTAGTTTTCTAGTTCTCTAATTCTCTAGTTTCTAGTTCTCTAGTTTTCTAGTTCTCTAGTTCTCTAGTTTTCTAGTTCTCTAGTTTTCTAGTTTTCTAGTTCTCTAGTTCTCTAGTTTCTAGTTCTCTAGTTCTCTAGTTCTCTAGTTCTCTAGTTTTCTATTTCTCTAGTTATCTTGTTCTCTAGTAATCTAGTTATCTTGTTCTCTTGTTCTCTAGTTCTCTAGTTCTCTAGTTCTCTAGTTCTCTAGTTCTCTAGTTCTCTAGTTCTCTAGTTCTCTAGTTCTCGAGTTCTCTTGTTCTCTAGTTCTCTAGTTCTCTAGTTCTCTAGTTCTCTAGTTCTCTAGTTCTCTAGTTCTCTAGTTCCCTAGTTCACTAGTTCTCTAGTTCTCTAGTTCTCTAGTTCTCTAGTTCTCTATTTTTCAAGTTCTCTAGTTCTCTAGTTCTCTAGTTCTCTAGTTTTCTAGTTTTCAAGTTCTCTAGTTCTCTAGTTCTCTAGTTCTCTAGTTCTTTAGTTCTCTAGTTCTCAAGTTTTCTAGTTCTCTAGTTCTCTAGTTTTCTAGTTTTCTAGTTATCTAGTTCTCTAGTTTCTAGTTCTCTAGTTTTCTAGTTCTCTAGTTCTCTAGTTTTCTAGTTCTCTAGTTTTCTAGTTTTCTAGGTCTCTAGTTCTCTAGTTTTTAGTTCTCTAGTTCTCTAGTTCTCTAGTTCTCTAGTTTTCTATTTCTCTAGTTATCTCGTTCTCTAGTAATCTAGTTATCTTGTTCTCTTGTTCTCTAGTTTTCAAGTTCTCTAGTTCTCTAGTTCTCTAGTTCTCTAGTTCTCTGGTTCTCTAGTTCTCTAGTTTTCTAGCACTCTAGTTCTCTAGTTCTCTAATTCTCTAGTTCTCTAGTTCTCTAGTTCTCTAGTTCTCCAGTTCTCTAGTTCTCTAGTAATCTTGTTCTCTAGTTCTCTAGTTTCTAGTTCTCTAGTTCTCTAGTTCTCAAGTTTTCTAGTTCTCTAGTTCTCTAGTTCTCTAGTTCTCTGGTTCTCTAGTTTCTAGTTCTCTAGTTGTCTGGTTCTCTAAGTTCTCTATTTCACTAGTTATCTTGTTCTCTATTTCTCTTGTTCTCTAGTTCTCTAGTTCTCTAGTTCTCTAGATCTATATTTCTCTATTTTTCTAGTTCTCGTTTCCACTAGTTCTCTAGTTCTCTAGTTCTCTAGTTTTCTAGTTCTCTGGTTCTCTAGTTCTCTAGTTTTCTAGTTATCTAGTTCTCTAGTTCTCTAGTTTTTTAGTTCTCTAGTTTTCTAGTTATCAAGTTCTCTAGTTTTCTAGTTCTCTATATAGTTCTACTGTTTTTTAGTACTGTATAGTTAAAATGTTTTATATATGTATGTATACTGTATAGCTCTATACGTAGTTCTGTAGTTCTATGATAAAACTATTTTCTCTTATTCCACTTCAAAGGCCCAAAAAGATGAGAGGATTTGTGTTTGTGCAAATGTAAGTTCATATTTTCATTTTCTTCAATTTAATTTTCCTACTGTTTCTTACCACTTTATTCTCTCTGTTTAATAACTTGTTTAATTCCTGTTTCTTAACTTGTATAACACCTGTTTCTTAACTTGTATAACTCATGTTTCTTAACTTGTATAACTCCTGTTTCTTAACTTGTTTAACTCCTGTTTCTTAACTTGTATAACTCATGTTTCTTAACTTGTTTAACTCCTGTTTCTTAACTTGTATAACACCTGTTTCTTAACTTGTATAACTCATGTTTCTTAACTTGTTTAACTCCTGTTTCTTAACTTGTATAACACCTGTTTCTTAACTTGTATAACTCCTGTTTCTTAACTTGTATAACTCATGTTTCTTAACTTGTATAACTCCTGTTTCTTAACTTGTTTAACTCATGTTTCTTAACTTGTATAACTCCTGTTTCTTAACTCGTTAAACTCCTGTTTCTTAACTTGTATAACTCCTGTTTCTTAACTTGTATAAATCCTGTTATTTACCTTGTATAAGTCCTGTATATTAACTTAGTTTCTGTTTCTTAACTTGTATAAGTTTTGTATATTAACCTAGTTTCTGTTTCTTAACTTGTATAGGTCCTGTATATTAACTTAGTTTCTGTTTCTTAACTTGTATAAGCCCTGTTTATTAATTTAGTTTCTGTTTTTTAACTTGTTTGAGTCTTGTTTATTTACTTGTAAAATTGCTGACTTTTTTTGTAATTTGTAAGTTTTTTGTGTAATTTTCAATATTCCTGTTTAAATTGTTTATTTCTAAACATCTTAACGTCTACATTTTCTTATTAAAAATATCTGTAATTCCTTTTCTTCCCCTTATTCAAGTGTTTAATTTACACTTCTTCTAAAACATAAACTTTTTTATGAATTCTAAACGTCTTTCATTTGCTTTTAAAAAAGTATATGATATCTTCTGTTTTCTAATATACAAACATTTAGAGTTTAAATATCATCAAGTAATAAATGTAAAATCATCGAATGATAAATGCAAATCATGATTTTAACTCAGGATTACGTTTTTCCACATTCTTCAGGGAAAATTATTTTATGAGCTTATGGGAACAAGTTGCTGCAGCCTTGGTAACAAAAGGTAGCACAGAACCACAAGTACTAGAAGAAGAAAAAACGCATGAAGAATTCAGAGATTAATATCTAAAAGTTTCTTTTCTGTGGTGAATCTTGCAATTTACACTGAACTAGTTTTTTTTACAAATTAAAGTAATTTTACTCTGTTTAGCAGGTCTCTTTAACCAAACTAATTCTACCATCTGAATCCATGCAACCTTAGACATGAAAACTAAAGAATGAATATAACATTTTTTTGATTCAAAGATGGATTTCGGAGCTTTGAACCTGGTAACCCTGGAAATCGAAACCTGTAAGTATACTGGGTAACCCTAAAAATATAAAATTATAAGTAAACCTGGTAATCCTGTAAATATAACCCTGTAAGTTTACCTGGCAACCCTGGAAATCTAAACCTATAAGTATACCTAGTAACCCTGGAAATCTAAACTTATAAGTATATCTGGTAACCCTGGAAACCTAAACCTGTACAAATACCGGGTAACCCTGGAAATCTAAACTAGTAAGTATACCTGGTGACCCTGGAAACCTAAACCTGTAAGTTTACCTGGCAACCCTGGAAACCTAAACTAGTAAGTATACCTTGTAACCCTGGAAACCTAAACCTGTAAGTGTACCTGGCAACCCTGGAAACCTAAACTAGTAAGTATACCTTGTAACCCTGGAAACCTAAACCTGTAATTTTACCTGGCAACCCTAGAAATCTAAACTAGTAAGTATACCTTGTAACCCTGGAAACCTAAACCTGTAAGTTTACCTGGCAACCCTGAAAATCTAAACCTATAAGAATACCTGGTAACCCTGGAAATCTAAACCTATGAGTGAACCTATTAACCCTGGAAATCTAAACTTATATGTATATCTGGTAACACTGGAAATCTAAACTTGTTAGTATACCGGGTAACCCTGGAAATCTAAACTAATAAGTATACCTTGTAACCCTGGAAACCTAAACCTGTAAGTTTACCTGGCAACCCTGGAAATCTAAACTAATAAGTTTACCTGGCAACCCTGGAAATCTAACTTTTAAGTATACCGGGTAACCCTGGAAATCTTACTCTGTAAGTATACCTGGTGACCCTGGAAATCTAAACTAGTAAGTATACTGGTAACCCTGGAAATCTAAACAAGCAAGTATACCTGGTGACCCTGGAAATCTAAACTAGTAAGTATACTGGTAACCCTGGAAATCTAAACTAGCAAGTATACCTGGTGACCCTGGAAATCTAAACTAGTAAGTATACCTGGTAACCTTGGAAATCGAAAACTGTAGGACCGAAGAAATCTCAACTGTTGAATTATTTGATAAAACTGGAAATCTAGCTACAGACATTTCAATGTGGGGAAATCCCCAGTATTTCCAGAATCCATAAAATAAAATTTATAATCGTAAACTCTTTATGGTATTGAATATTTAGCATAAAATCAACATTAACCAAACAATGAATTCAAATTGCCTCGAGATTAGAAATTACAATTTCAAGACCTGCATTTTCAAAAATGGGTCAACGTCTAGCTGCTATAAGCTCACAATTGCACAGTTTGTAGAATATTTCTTCTACAAAAATGGGACTTATATTTGCATCTAGTAAGTATTCGCATTTAGTAAGTATAGAGGAATTTAGTCGTTGCCACAAACTCATGTGTTGTAGACCTTTAATATTTCAAACTATGAATTCTAATCAAGATCAAATAATCTAAATTTGAAATATCAAAGATTTACACCGTCAGACTGTAAAGATATGGGGCTCAGAAAATCAGAGTTTGTGACAATGAATCTCCTTGTAATATTCTAACCCAACCTTTTGGAGCCGGAGCCAACTCGGAGCCGACTTGGAGCCAACTTGGAGCCGGCCACTTTTGAGTACTTTAAAGTGATCTGAGAGTAAACCTGTGAAAACAAAAGTTGTAGAGGATGCTAACAGCATTCCATTTTCATAAAAAAAACGGCGATTGGGCTATAGACGGCCGAAAAAATGGCCGTCGACGACCAAAAAAAAAAATTTATTTTTTTCACTTTTTTTTACGTTTTATAGTATTTAGAACATATTTTAAAAAAAAATTTGTAACCAAAATTTTTTTGGGACTTGTACTTTTTTTGGGTCCTAACCTAACATAACCCGGAGCCGACTTGGAGCCAGCCATTTTTGAGTAGTTTAAAGTGATCTGAGAGCAAAGTGAAGAAAAGCAAAGTTGTAGAGGGAGGTAAGATATGCTTACACACCAAAATTTGGACCTCTAGGTTGACCGGCAGCTGAGAAATCGGCCGCCGATTTTTCAAAAAAGTACGAATTTTGAAACGAGATTTGCGGCATGAAGACGACCTCCAATTGCAATGACTCATAAATACAAAATTGTAGCCAACATATGGTTTTGGTGGGCGTTGCAAAACATCAGACCTCTAGCTATAAAAATACGGCCTCCAGAGCCTCCGGAGCATTCGGAGGTCGGAGGCTGTATCTCCCTCCGTTTTTAAGCTATCAAAAAACCGAAACCAGTTTTGGATTTCTCTACTCCAGCTGATTCATATTCTAAAAAAAAATGTGTAAAATCGTCAAAAATGACGATTTTATAACAAAAAGACGAGAACCGCAGATTCAGAGATTGACTTGAAGTATGTAAGTATACAATATGTGTCTCAGTACAAAATCTGTCTATAAACGAAACATATAATTACTCTGAGAGCAAAGTGAAGAAAAGCAAAGTTGTAGAG
>NW_019398294.1:15831-19015 GCF_000591075.1 Eurytemora carolleeae
CAGCTCTGTAAGCTGCTCCATTTCATCAAATTTTAGGAGCGACATCCTGTTCCGACAATTTCGATTGCCAGAATGTTTCCTGGATTTTCTAATTTGTACTCGGGGATTACTAACATTTTGGATTGTTCAGAACATTTTCTTGAATATATTCGATATTGATGTTTATATCTATCAATATATTGAAAAAAGTTGGATTTATTTTTTATATAGTTGTATGTGTCCATCGAATATTTTCAATTTTACTAAATAAAAACTATCAATATATTTCGTCCGTTGGATGGTTGTGTCCAACCTACAAACTTTTTATCTTATATCTGTATATGTATCTATATATAAATCTATATATCTATCTATCTATCTATCTATCTATCTATCTATCTATCTATCTATCTATCTATCTATCTATCTCTCTCTCTATCTATCTATCTATCTATCTCTCTCTCTATCTATCTATCTATCTATCTATCTATCTATCTATCTATCTATCTATCTATCTATCTGTACTCTATGATTGTAATGTTTTTACTTCAGTCCTTCCAATGTATCATTAGCTGAGTCGGTCAGAGCAAGTCGAAATTTGGCAGGTAATGCATAGTTTTGGGGTCCGTTCTCATACAATAAAGGTATTTGGGCTTTAAAAGCGCTCCCGGAGAATCGGAGATGTTGTTTTCTGTTTTAATTATCTAATTGCTTTTATTGGTGTCTACATAAAATTGTATTTGGCCAAAACGTTTTTTTATTTTTTTTTACTTTATTTATCTGTTTCTTTGTATCCAAAAAACGTCAAAACGGCCAAAAAGAGAAAATGTTCACAATTAAAATAAAAGATGGAGGCGAAGCGCCCTGAAAGCCATGTACCATTAAATGTCCCTACATTCTATACATAAACAACATCTATGATATCGATTAAATAACCGAGAATTTTGTTATTGTTTCAAAATCAATATATAAACTCATTTGGTTAGGGTTTATTTGTATCATAGATTAATTAACAATACAGATTGAACACTAGACGAAACACTAAAAACCTATTGTTAATTAATCTTTGTAAGAACCCCTAAATCTTGAAAAACTACATATAGTGTTCTTAAAAGATATAAAAGCTAATTACCCCCCCTCCCCTTTTATCTATATAATGATTTTTATCAAATTTTTTGGTTTATATTTATTGGCAGTTTCTATTTGTTGTTTACTTGAATAAATATTATGAAATTGATCAGATGTTATAAAAAAAATTTCATTTTGCGAAAAGTGTACATTGTACAGTATTATTATATGGTTCAGATTCAGAATATTCGTAATATTGAACTATATACGTATAAAAGTCATTTCAAAATTACACATTTTGCATTATCGAAATTGTGAAAAAGCGTTAGAATAAAAACCATATTTTCATAATTACGAAGAGTATTTTTTGATTTCGAACAATATTTTCGTTATTACGAACCGCTTTTTTAAATTTCTAACAATATTTTCGGTATTACGAACAGCATTTTTTAATTTCGAACAATATTTTCGTTATTACGAAATGTTTCCGGTAAGATCGATATTGGTAACAAATTGTTGGGAAGATGAATTGAAACCTTTAAATAAACAGAATAAGTTGAAATAATTCCGTGATGTATTGATTTCACTTGTAAATCCGATATTGCCAATTTATCAATAAAGGGTCGCTTGAAATTATGTTTACAGTCCCTATAATATTATTTGAGTGGAATTTGAGGTTAGAATTTTTCTTGAAATAATCAGTTAAACTTATTCTTGAAATAATCAGTTAAATTTATTCTTGAAATAATCAGTTGAACATATTCTTGAAATAATCAGTTCTTACTCTTAAAATAATCAGTTCTTACTCTTGAAATAATCAATTAAACTTATTCTTGAAATTTAACTTATTCTTGAAATAAACAGTTATATAACTTATTCTTGAAATAATCAGTTAAACTTATTCTTGAAATAATCAGTTAAACTTATTCTTGAAATATAACTTATTCTTGAAATATAACTTATTCCTGAAATATAACTTATTCTGAAAAAAATTACTTATCTTGAAATAATCAGTTAAACTTATTCTTGAAATATAACTTATTATTCAAATATAACTTATTCTTGAAATATAACTTACTCATAATCAGTTAAACTTATTCTTGAAATATAACTTATTCTTGAAATAACCAGTTAAACTTATTCTTGAAATAATCAGTTAAACTTATTTTTGAAATAACCAGTTCTTGAAATAATCAGTATTTTTTTTGTTTAGAAAATGAAAGTGTGGATATCATAACTATTGATGACTATCAAGGAAAAATAAATAACACAATATGATAAGATTATAAGAAATGAAAATGAAATTTGTTTTATGGTTTAAATTGGCCGAAATAAGACTTTTTTGTTTTGCTTCAGTGAGACCCGGCCAAAAACTGTGAAATCGGAGGTATTTCAAATAGTCTTATGAACATTAAACACAGCAATTGCGCAGTGTTCACAGACCCATTTAACGTTAATAATTTGTTTTTAAACTAGCATTAAAAATAGTTTGCTTTAAACTGCATTAAACTCACATGTGATTACTCAAATGTCGTCTTCCAATTCAGCCGCATCTTTTTAAAACAAGTTTTTACTTGAGTTATTTATGTACATAGATTCCGACTCTAAGGAACAATCTGAAGTTATAAAATCCAGGAAAATCTCACAAGGAAAAATGACAAGATAAAAATAATTTACAGTGGTCCCCAGAATAAATTGAAATTTGGGAACGACTCGCATTCTCTTTGTATGTAAAAGTCAAAATTCAAAACTACAAAAGTTCCCGGCGTTGCCCACTGCCCAGGTTTATCAAAATTTTGATGCCCGCAAGGGAAGTCATTTTTCCCCTAAGAAAATTCAGCCAATTTGGTTCAGCCGTGACGAACAAATATATATGAGCAAAAATATTTTTAAATTCTACAAACACTGTAAATTTTCCTTCATCAGTCTTAATTTCCAAAGTGTAGACTATTTTTTCATATCTTCAAAATTTCTTTTTTTATCAAATATTGTTTAGATAGGGTTATCAAGAAAGAATGAGATTGTAAAGACAAACTAAAATTTAAGAAATACATATTCTTTTATCAGCTTATTAGATTATTTAGCAAAGAAGAAAACAAGTTCACAGTTGTTAAAGGAAATCATAAATTATAACGAT
>NW_019398295.1:0-4835 GCF_000591075.1 Eurytemora carolleeae
GTTGAGTGCGAACGAAGGGTAAAAATAACTGACAAACAAAATGCTATTTACAGTCGCAGGAAAGATCAAAACATCATTTTCCTGCTACAATATGTACATATATTTATTCAACCTAAATCTTTATTCCTGCAATAATGTAGTGAGGTCTCGTTAAGCTGAAACCCTGGGGAAAGAAAATTCCTGGCCCCAGTCTAGACTACACTTTACAGAAACCATAATGGCACTTTCCAACTATAATTCCACCATTTACGATCTTTTAACATGTTTCCATGCTTACATGCTAGTTTATGATATAAGATGATGGGAAGATGGGAGGGAGAGGAGATCCAGGGGAGAGGTGATAGAAAGGGTAAGGAGATGTTGGGGGNGATATTTTAGCATGATTTTAGGGTAGGAGAGATAGGAGGGGTGAGGGTATAGGAGGTGTTAGGAAAAAGAAAGGGAGAGGAGTTTGCAGGAGGTGCAGAGGGTAATTAAAATATGGGATTAGAATGAGGCGGCAGGGAAGAGGAGATAGTTGAGCTAAGGAGAAAGGAGAATGAAGAGAAAGGGGGAGATATTAGGGGGGAAAAAAGAGAATGAGATGGGAGGAAGGGAGATATCTAGATTTATGGGAAATGAAAGGAGAAAATAGAAGAGTCAGGTAGACATAGTGATTGGGGAGAAAGGTTGGAAAAGGATGGAGATGGGAGGAGGGGCAGAGTAGAGGCCAGGATGGAGGATATCAAAGAGAAGAAAGAGTATATGATAGAGGGTAGATTGACGGGATGGGAGTTGAATAAAGAAGAAGGACGGATTGTTCATACATACACATGAAGAAGTGCGGTTGGAACAGAAAGTTTCATGAAGGAAATTAGTAAGGAACATGGATGGAAAAAGGGTAGAGGTGGGAGGGTGGATGGAGAAGAGATAGGTAGAGCGCTAAGTGTGTGAGAAGAAAGGATGAAAGAGGATGTTAATGCTAAAGGGCAAATATTACATTTATTACCATTATTACAACCTCTTTGTGCTTATATAGAGTTTCTAAAGTAATTGTATTCACGCTATAAAAATTCCTTAACAGGGTTAAATAAGATTAAGCTTGTAATAATATTTCTTACAATATTTAAAAACATTGTACACTGAACAGGGTGCGGAGGATCATAATTACATATTACCCAATATTGCAAAGATTCCCTCAGACTTAATGTTTTTAAAAATATTTTTTTCGGAAAACTTAGCAATCCATTTTTATAAAATGTAAAATGTAATTATTATATAAGTATTTGTCAAATAATGTAAAAATTTTGTCAAGTTATAGGATATTTTTTTTATTCTCCTTATCATTGTTATCATTATTATAATTATTGTTTTAATTACTATTTCCAGAATTATGATCATGTGTATTATTATTATTAATATTGATATTAATAATAATAACTCTCTGTTTAAGCATGTATTGTCTTTTTGACTTTAATGTCTGGGTAATGTTGTAGCAAAAAGTGTGTAAAGATATTCTGTAAACTTGCAGTACGATAAAAGCTATTGAATAAAGTTAGTTAATTGAGACTCGGCTTTTAATTACGTTATCAGAAGCATAAGTAAGCTTGAAACAAAGCTTTGGTCGAAACATTACGAGGGGAGATCTTTGCTAGTTGATTTAGCATTAAATCGATATATAGCTTGAAAGATAGCTTAGGTCCTCGTTGAATTATACGAGCTAAGATTTGGACATGTGTGTCCTTTAGAACCGGTGAGTTGAGCCTGGTTGAGAAATCTCCTGTGTAGCCATTTCAATTGCCTGTGTAGCTTTTAGAACTAGGGAGTTGAGCAGCCTGGTTTAGATTTGGACATGTGTGTCCTTTAGAACCGGGGAGTTAAGCCTGGTTGAGATATTGCCTGTGTGGCAATTAGAATCGGAGAATTAGTCCTGGTTGATCTTGGTAACGAGTAGACCTTGATAGATACGTCTAGAGTAAATTATTATGGAGTAAGTATTTGCTACAATGTAACTGTCTGAGATTCAGGGTTTACAGCTGCTCTGCTTTGGTTGGAATTTCCTGTGGGAAAATTAAAAATGGCTGCCAGGCATTTATTTACTATTTGAATCAAAAAGTGCACTCGATAACATGAAAGCCCCCCAGGGTTCATTTTAATAAACTTTTTATTGTTTTACAGGAACAAAGTAATTGCAGGGATGTATACTTTTCCAAAAACTCATGCGAGAGGTGGTGCGTTTTAACTTGTGACCCCAAGTTTGATACATATATTTACATTTCTTAAGATATATTTATTGATCAAACTTGTCAACAAATTGTTTTGTTAGGTATATTGAAGGTATGGGAGGTATTAGATCACAGTTTCGTATTGACTGTGCCGGGGAAAGTTAGATAAACATTTTAAATAAATTGAATTGTATTGTATTTTTAACGGTATATCATGAGAGAATGATACCGTTAAAGGTGCAAACGAAATGAAAGACATATCTCCCCTACAATACATTCTTGTACTGGATGGGTTGGATGTCGTGGTATAACTATATCCCGGAGCTGTTTATGGATCCTGAAGAATCTGAAGATTGTAGACACTTTTCCCACACTTTGTCTCAGGTTCGGAGCAAATCCACGGGGAATTAGAGTTCACCAGGATATACAGATCATGTGGTTTAGATCATTCTGGTTCCAGTATGGAGATGCTGTCTTAAATTGTTTCTAGGTTGTATGTATGGAGGGGTTGGTGTGTAATTCTACATATGTGTGTTTTAATATCAAATATCAAACAGTAACCTTTGCGGAGATGTCGCAATAAAAAATGTTACAAACGCCACGCACTTCAGTTAATCTTATTCCGGCTGACGTCTCCTTTACCCAAAATAGTTTTTGCACAGTTTTGCTAAATAACTTGATTTTGCATTTGAATTTTTATAAAATTTGCACATTTTTTGCATATTATTATAGCAGATCCCAAGGGCTTTCCAAAAATTTTCAAATGATAGATATGTATCACAAAAAGGAAATAAAACAAAAAGTTAAGAAAAATCCTTTAGTTTACGGATACATTTTTTCATTTTTTCTTTCCAAAATTAATGTTACATTCATATTCTTTGAAGATAGAAAAACTTTTTCGAGAATTTTGGCCTGAATTCATGGAAAACTGATAATGTGCAAATTCCCTGTAAAGGCGTTTTTGCAAAAACCTATTCAAAATTTCATCGCAAAAGCTGTGCAATCTGCTTTCTTTTGTTCGAGGCTTTACAAAGAACTATAGAATATAGAATTAGTCTGCAGGTATAAGTAAAATAAGGCTTTCAGTTTTTATCTTAAGTTAGGGCATGTGTTAGTTAGAAAAGTAAAATTGTTTAACAGTCTACACATATTTTAATTATGTCCTAAAAATATGGTTTCAGTTAATACATCATAATCCTGAAACCATTTGACCTTTTTATCTTATACTTTATCTTTCTCACTCTTTATAATCCAAAAATTATCTTGAATCTTATCCCCTAAAAGATATTTTTTATCATAAATAAATTATGTAACCCTAATCTGTAATCTTTGAACGAACGAGGGCGGGCAGGCAACCTCCCCCGCACAGCTTCCGAACCTCATTTTACCTATTTTCGATATTGCGGTCCCCATAGGGTTTCCGAACCTCCTCCAAACAGTCTTCCGTGAATGATGTTCCATTTATGATCGTCAATTTCTACTTAGAACGGGAATAATTCGATAATTTAAGCACGGTATTCCATCTATAGTATCCTTATCATTTTCGTAATATTTTTTCTTTCTAATTTTGACAATCAAAGTTCGGACTGTTCTGTTTCAATTTGATTTGCGGCATTGCTTCCTTAACCTCGAGGTTCGAAAGCAATATGTGGATCCTTCTGTTTGCAGACGAATATATTAAGCAATTGCACAATAAGTGCAAATGATCATTTCCTTTCCAACAAAAGATTTGTATAAATGGACAAATGTTTACATTAAATATTAGTACAATATACCAAATAAACATAGCTGGCAAAAAAATTTGTTCAAACGGACAAATGTTTTTTATTGTACTTTTAAATTTTAGTTCGATTAAACATTTTTGGTTCATTTACACTAAAATATGTTATTTGTAACAATTATGGTAAATGTGCAAAATGGTGAAGTTTTAGATTTTAGTTTTAATAAACATTTTTTTGTTCATTGGTTCTAAAATAAGTTCTATTACACTATTAATTATAATTTATGGGCAAAATGGTGAAATTTTAAATTTTAGTTCGATTGAAAATCTTTTTGTTCATTTCCACTAAAATTTGTTGCATTAGTACGAATTAGGTTTAATGTGGAATCTTGTCAACCCTGTTCTCAGTATGAATGAAGCGTGGATGAATGAATGTGCTGCTAGATTACAACCTGGGGACAAAAAAATCTCTTTTAAAAAAGTATTTTAGAAAATCGGAAACGAATCTAAAATATGAGGAAACAGACCTAAAATTTAAGGAAACCGAACATCAAATTGAGATTCTTAAAGTTTTTGAAAAAAGCGGAAACGAATCTAAAATATGAAGAAAGGGACCTAAAATATGAAGAAACCGATCTAAAATATGAGGAAACCGATCAATTTTTAGTAATAAATATAGTTTATGGAAGGAATTGGCTCAGATAATCAGATTCCATAACATAAATATTGAATAGTATCCAAATATTTGTTATGGAAAACGACATTTATAGAATACTTCAATACAATTTATAACTTTAACTAATTATTTAATAAACTTTCAATCAGTTTATTATTCATTACTTTAACATTATAGTAATATTTTTATGGGTATGACGTAGAAACTAGGAAAGAATAAGGAGGGAAGGCATGTA
>NW_019398295.1:4860-17130 GCF_000591075.1 Eurytemora carolleeae
ATCATGGGAGGTATTAGATCACAGTTTCGTATTGACTGTGCCGGGGAAAGTTAGATAAACATTTTAAATAAATTGAATTGTATTGTATTTTTAACGGTATATCATGAGAGAATGATACCGTTAAAGGTGCAAACGAAATGAAAGACATATCTTAATTTTTAAGTTCCATCTGTAATAGAAAATCTGATTGTTTTAGATGAAAGCAATGTTGGATTAATCAAATAAAGCACACACTCAAGTAAGTTATAACTTTGGCCCCCAGTATGAAAAATAAAAACAAATTTTAAATTCATCCGACAGTAGTTCGTCATTCTTAAACCGTGATTACCAATCTTTCTTTTTTAATAAGTGAAAGGGGATGAATATCTATGTCTTGTATGTTTATCTCTGTCTAGAGTGAATGAAGATGAATAGCTCTGTCTTGGATAAATGTCTTTGTTAAGAATGAATGAGGATGAATATCTATGGCTAGGATGGATAAGGATGAATATCTATGTGTAGAATGAATAGGGATAAATATCTTTGTATAGGATGAATGAGGATGAATATATGAACATCTATGGCTAGGATGGATAAAGATGAATATATATGTATAGGATGAATATCTATGTGTAGAATGAATAGGGATAAATATTTTTGTCTAGGATGAATGAGGATGAATATATGAACATCTATGGCTAGGATGGACAAGGATGAATATCTATGTGTAGAATGAACAGGGATAAATATTTTTGTCTAGGATGAATGAGGATGAATATATCAATATCTATGGCTAGGATGGATAAGGATGAATATCTATGTATAGGATTAATATCTATGTATAGGATGAATATCTATGTGTAGAATGAATATCTATGTATAGGATGAATATCTATGTGTAGAATGAAGCGGGATAAATATTTCTTTCTAGGATGAATGAGGATGAACTGCAGAAGAAGAGGGAAGAGGCGGAGAGGAAAGCAAGAAGAGGAGAAATAGATCCAACTCATGAGTTTACGTTCTTACTCATTGGACAGGTTAGAACTATTTACTCATTGGACAGGTTAGAACTACTAACTCATTAGACAGGTTAGAACTACTTACTCATTGGACTGGTTAGAACTTCACTTACTCATAACTATTTACTCATTGGAAAGGTTAGAACTACTTACATATTGACAGGTTAGAACTACTTACTCATTGGAAAGGTTAGAACTACAGGGTGTCCCACGAAACATGACAGTATGCAGGACGACTTGAATGTCGTCTTGATTTTTGATATAATTTGCTGCGTTTATTTGTCAACCTAATTTTAGAAGTAAATTTCTAGAGATAATAATCACAAAATTTCCCTTGTCCTGCCATTTCCAAAATGTGGTCTGCCTTTTTTGTGCTTTCAATATTGCCCGAGATATGAAGAATTTCGTTCAGAGTTCGACAATTTTGCTTTAATTTAAAAAAATTGAAATTTGAACCAAATTCTTTATATCTCCGGTAATATTGAAAGCACAAAAAACGCAGACCACTTTTTGGAAATGCCAGGGCTAGGAGAATTATGTGATAGTTGTTTCAAGAATCATACATTTTAAAGTAGATAGAAGACTAAATGTCACAAATAAATTCAAATACCAAAGACGACTTTCAAGTCGTCTTCTTATTGTCATGTTTCGTGGGACACCCTGTACTTACTCATTGGACAGGTTAGAACTTCTTACTCATTGGAAAGGTTAGAACTAATTAGTCATTGGACAGGTTAGAACTAGTTACTTATTTGACAGGTTAAAACTCCTTTACATTGGACAGGTTAGAACAGGTTAGAATCTAGAAAACGGAGTATATAAAATTGAGAACATATTGTTGTTCTTTATAGATACAACACAGATATTATCACAGATACTGATTACTGATGGTCATATTTCAACATTGGTTGGTTTGTTCCATTTATTAAAATGAACTTTAAAGCGGCTGAACCAATTGGAAAAATATTTTTGTGAGAACCGTTTGGATTCCCAATCTAGTTTATTATATTTTTGAACAGATGGACCAATGAAAAAGTTTACTTCTAGACACTATTATCACTATAGTTGATAGTCACGATAAGAAGTAAAAATAGAAAACTAAGATTTTTTATTGCAACTTTGCTTTTCATCACTTCCAATGTGGCAATTTTCTAAACGTGAGGTTCTACAACTAATTTAATGGGTAAAGAAACAGAGAAGCCCATTTTTTTTGGTTAGTTTTTAAAACTTTTCATAAACCTTCCAATATATTTCTAAACAGTATTTTGTTAAAGTCAGCTTTGCAAAATTTTTATCCTAAGAGAAAAAAAGAAAGAACGAACTAAAAAACACGCTTTTCTTCGTTTTCTTTAGCATACAATTTCTCTCATGGTCCAAATTTGGCAAAGTTTAAGGACAGAAAATGTTTAAAATAAACAATTATTTTGAAAGTAGTAAAACTTCTTAGATTTTTGTGGAACCCTGTAAAAGTCCAAAAAGAGATTGGAATTCACCAAGAAGAATTCACACATGAACAACAGACATTGAGAGGCTCAAATATCAATTATGGAGAAGCTTTAAATTATCAGTTCTTTATTTCTTTATTCAAGATTACAAAATAAAGGATTATTTCCAGTAGTTCGGGTCCTTTACTTTCATGCCTTTATTATTCCGGTTTAAGAACAGCAAGATGCTAGAAAGTATAATTAATAATCATGTTTAAGGAATGCTGACCAATAAATAACTTGTCGATTTTTAAACTCAAATTTTACTTGTTTTTGTTTAGTTTAGTGGACTGCTACGTCATGAGATTATGGACTATATGTTTAATGATCCGTCTATGCTGGATCATTTAGATTATCTCTTCAAAAGTGACAATGCTAGAAAACTTCTTTTTTATTATCAGGTAAGAAATAATAATTAAAAAGTTATTTTTTTATGAATTTCATCTTATTTTTACATTTTTTAATGTTAAAATGTCATTTGCATTTTCTTCTGTAAACGACCGTCTTTTAAAGATGTATACTGTACAATGTATGCATATGCATCGTGTACAATGTACCACACATCATTGTAAGATTAAAAAAATTCTGTACAGTACATAAGGTGGGACTATTAAACAAAGATTATAAAAATGTCAAGCTGAAATATTCATCAATGAAACAAAGGAATTGAATCTTTGCAATAAATCCCAATTTTCTAATACCTATATATCTACAACCAAATTATGTAAACCTTAGATATTTCAAACTTTGATTGTTTGATATAACAGAAGTCATAGTTTGAAATATCTAAGGTCTACAACATTGGTTGTTAAGATATAGGGATTTAAATACCAGAGTTTGTGGCAAAGACTCAATTCCTTATGGATAAAAAAATGTTGGGGAAACTTCTTAACCGTTCAACGGTTCAAATATGTTCTAGAATTTTGCACCACCCCAATCCTTTTTAATGTAGGGTGAAGAGCCGAAGGATGAGGAGAAAGGAATGGACCAGAGTAAGAACAAGAAGAGGATCAAGAACCCAAACTTCTCCGTCCTGGAGAAGGGGAAGGAGGCCGAGGAGAGGAAACCAGGTTGGGTTAAAGGGACTGTTCACCTTTCTAAAAAAAACTTCAAAATAAACTTTATTTTTGTTCTCGAGATTTGTACACTGATAAATAGAACTCAAGGATATATTTCAAAATATGTCAACACTTTTCACCAAGACTAAACAAACTTTGATTGCTTTATTTTCTTTAATTTCAATGATGATCTTTGTCAGTAAATTGTTTGATCCAAACCAACTCTATTTGATGAGGCTTATTTTCTTTAGGACGAAAGATTTTATTTGTGACGGATGGGAGCGAAGGATCCTTGAACGGGTTCTGTATGTACTTTCTCAGGACTAGTACTAAGCGTACTCTTGGAGAAGAGACATTCCAGGTAAAAATTCGCCAAATTAATAAATTGATTCGTTGCTTGTTTTATTGATTCATTTATTGATCTGTTGTTCCATTCATTATTCATCAACTGATTTGTTGTTTCATAAATTAATTCATTGTTTCAATCACTTATTCATTGGATCGTTTATCCTCTCATTTTGTCATCAGTCTTTTATTAGGAAAGTTTAAACTTGGTCCTTATTTAATTTGATATTTCAAATGCTTGAAAAAACACTGAACCACGATAACTTTCTCCTCTTTCCTCCATTTTGATTTTCCGCCAACTTTTCAGACCCAGACTTATCTGTAACAACATTTTTGATCGAAAGTTCTAAAGTTCGTTAGCAACAGCCGGTTGTGATAAAACAGACACACACAGTGACAAACACATAGACAAACTATCTGTTTATCAATATATCTATCTAGAGGGAAATAATGGCAGGCTTGATTAACGCGAACATCAACGAGAATCTTCTCTGGAACATCGAGAGGTCCGTCTCCAATGTGTTCATCCCTCTGTTGAACACTAACGGGATGGGGGACAAGGGGACGGATCAACTCCTCTTCAAGGTTAAGAAGGAACTCCTGCCTTGTCTTAGATCCTTTACAAGGTAAACCATGCTCCTGATATCTTTAACAAGGTAAACCCTGCTCATTAGATCCTTTACAAGGTAAACCATGCTTCTGATATCCTTAACAAGGTAAACCCTACTCATTAGATCCTTTACAAGGTAAACCATGCTCCTGATATTCTTAACTCTGCTCCTCAGGTCCATTACACGTTAAACCCTGCTTATTAGATCCTTTACAAGGTAAACCCTGTTCATTAGATCCTTTGCAAGGTAAACCCTGCACCTCAGATCCATTACAAGGTAAACCCTGCACCTTAGATCCTTCACAAGGTAAACACTGTTCATCAGTTCCTTTACAAGGTTAACCATTTTTCTTACCCTATATAAGGTAACCCTAGCTCCAACAATACCACTTCTTTGAAGTTGTTCTCAGCTTAAACATTCATTTTTCTATTATCTTGATGAAAAATTAATTTTGGTAAAACCATTCTTTGATGTTCTCTTCCCTGCATTGAAGAACTCCGTTGGTGAAAACTGTTCAAGAAAGTTAAATAACCTAACTTAAATTACTTAAACATTAATGATGTTTGTGGTATTACCGACCTATAAGCCCCCAACAGAGGGACAATTAAGAAAAATAACATCCCGCTTTGCATAGTTTTTGTAAAACAATCACGCAATTTTAGATCAAAAGACGATAAAATGGTTTATAACTACTTTTTAGGAATATTAAACGTTTTACTCAACCACCGGTTTCCTCGACCAATTTTAGGGACTATGTTCTTGATGTTGTGGAGGCAAAATTGGTCTTGGGAGCCTTTGTAAAGTAAAATTCCCTTGCTTCCATGCTAAGTAGTTGTTAAAAAGTATTTGCAAGCAACGTTTAGCAGATTGTGGGAGAAAAGTTATCCGCCATTGAAAATTCATCATAATATTCTTTAAAAAATCTGATTTTCCAACTATCGGCGTTCTAGAAAGATTCTTAAGAAATATTTTATTCAGTTCTTTGCGCGTGGCCGAGTTAGTGTGGAAGGAGGGTGTGCTCATTAAGGAGTTCCCCCCTGAATCCTACACCATCAAGAACATTGACGATGCCTTCGCCTACCTCAAGACTGAGGATGGGCAGAAACGGTGAGTACTGAGTAATAAAATGCAAGTATTTTTATAAATAAATATTTTAAAATCTTAATTATCATTTCTTGAAATACGGACATTTTGGATGTGTGAACTTTGAGTGCGTATTTTATCTATGAAATCTACAGTTTTCTGTGTACTGCATGCATTCTGTAAACTGTTCTCTTCTGGAATGCAAAATGTATTTTTAGCTAAGCAGTGTGTTGAAAATACATTTCTCGAATACATAAATTCATATAGCTATAAAACATAAAAGAAACAATGTGATGCGGGAAATGATTTGCAATTTCAGTACTTTTAAATGCTTTTTGTGTCGATATTTTTCATGCGAATTAAAGAAAGCAACCTTCTTTTACTGCACAATTGCAATTTTAGTAGTTGCCAAAGAATACATTTATGCATTTTTGCAAAGCAGCATTTTATCCCCTGAATATAAAGCACTGTAATATAACGATAAATCAAACGGTTTCTGGATGCACACATATTAACAGGGAGCAGTTTATCATTCTTGATCCTCTTCTCTTCCTCAACTATATCAGGGTTTAACTTAAAAACAAAGAATATATGGCCGCACAAAAATCATAAAAAATATAAAAGTTCAAATTGTGAAAGTTTGAAATTGATTTTTAACATCCAATAATCAAATTATTGATTTTTTTCTTCAATTCATCTCAAACTAGCTGGAGAGCCCGGTGTTGCCCGTGGATAAAAACATTTTAAATAACATTTTTTTTAAAAAGGTTGAAATTTATTTTTTATTTTTTTTAGTCTATAACACCCCCGGCCACCCCTGAGTGTCGACAACAAATTTCAGCCCAATCGGTTCAGCCGTTTCGCTGGCTATAGACCACATATATATATACGAATGTCTTGTTTTATTATATAGATATCCGCTTTGAAACAACTTAATAAGTAATGCGAAAACAATTTCTCATTGACCCGACACCTAAAAATTGTAATATCGTGGATTAAGGCACATTTCAGGTGGTGGGTTTGCCTAAGTTCAAGCTAAGTTAACAATTGATATGGTGTTTCAGATAAAATAATAATTGTGCCTAACGTAGAAAATTGTAATATCGTGGATTAAGGCACATTTCAGGTGGTGGGGTTGTCTAAGTTCAAGCCAAGTTAACAATTGATATGGTGTTTCAGATAAAATAACAATTGTGCCTAACGTAGAAAATTAAGGCACATTTCAGGTGGTGGGTTTGTCTAAGTTCAAGCCAAGTTAACAATTGATATGGTGTTTCAGATAAAATAATAATTGTGCCTAACGTAGAAAATTTCCAACACTGATCCTTTACAGGGCGTTCTAATTTAGGTTTAAAAAGTATATAGGCCATACTTTAGGTTTGAAGAGTATCTACAGAGCTATATATAAAGTTAAACCGTCCTACTTTAGGGATCTACGGAGCTGGATGTAAAGTTAAAACGTCCTACTCTAGGTTTGAAGAAAATCTACGGAGCTTTTAAAGCGTCTTACTGTAGGGTCGAAAAGCCCTATTCTAGGTTTGAAAAGTATCTGCAGAGCTCGATGAATGATTAAAGCCCCCTACGATAGGTTTGAAGAGTATCTACGGAGCTGGATGAATGATTGAATCGTCCTATTCAAGGTTTGAAGAGTATCTACAGAGCTGGATGAATGATTAAAACGTCTTGGTTTGAAAAGTATCTACAGAGCTCGATGAATGATTAAAGCCCCCTAGGCTAGGTTTGAAGAGTATCTACGGAGCTGGATGAATAATTAAATCGTCCTACGCTAGGTTAGAAGAGTATCTACGGAGCTGGATGAATGATTAAAGCGTCCAACTCTAGGTTTGAAGAGTATCTACGGAACTGGATGAATGATTAAAGCGTCCTCTCTAGGTTTGAAGGGTATCTACGGAGCTGGATGAATGATTAAAGCCCCCTAATCTAGGTTTGAAGAGTATCTACGGAGCTGGATGAAGAAGATTCAGGAACTCCTACTTGAAAGTGAACAGCTCCGCCTTGAAACCGATGATGCTGGGCCTCAGGTACTAAATATTTATTTTTTTTAACTTAAAGAACTTCTAAACTTAAAACTGCCCCCTCCCCCTCCCCTCTCTATGAGTTCCCTTGGGGTAAACAGTAGAGAACAACTTGACTTCTAGTTTTCCTAATTTTCCTTCCTTACAAAAGTTAGACCTGAGTTGAAATATATTAGTTCTATTTCCAAACGAATTCCTTCTGAACCCGGACTGTATATCTAGTATTGACAGAACATATACGGTGTCTTGATAAACAAACGACAGCAATAGAAAATATACTACAATAAAGACTTATATGCGTTTAGAAAATGATAAATTGGTTTTGTTCTATAGGATGGTTCTTATTTTTGGTACTTTGGTTTTCTGTTTTTCGTTTCAACATTTGGGATTCTTTATAAACAAAAACTGGGAAAATTCCAATGTTTAAAATTTTTTAATTCTTTTACAAAAGTTTTGAGACACCTGGCAGTTTCGTCAAGTTTCAGAATAGTCTAAAAGTTAGAATATATTGAAATACTGCAGAAATAATAAAATTGTTGTATTTATAAAATTATACTCTAGGATGAACTTGAGTACTGGAAGTCTAGAGCAGCAAGATTAACCCTACTATACTCTAGGATGAACTTGAGTACTGGAAGTCTAGAGCAGCAAGATTAACCCTTCTGGTAGAGCAGATTAACACAATGCCCTGCAGAATGACGCTTGTTGTTCTGAGAACTGCTCAATGCAAACTAATGAAGGTAGATATCAATATTAAAAAATTAAAATTTAGATTAGTCAAAATTACTATTTGTGATCTTCATTTGAATTTGAAATAACTTTGCAACTTTCTGGAATATATTAAATAAGTTCTGTGTGTTGATAAATAATATTAAATCTCTCTGTTTCTTTGGCAATAAAAGAACCGAGTTCAAGTTTATATTGGGTATAACTATTGACATCAGAAAATCGGTTTTCCATGATCATGAAACCAGAAACTTGGAACATGAAACCTAAACCTAGGAGCTGAGATCTACTCACAATAAAATCAGAACTGGAAAACTTCAAATACTTGAAAAATGTTAAGGTTTCTTTAACATACAGGGTGTCCCAGGAAACATGACAGTTGGTGAATAGTTTTAAATGTCTTCTTCCATAATTTGTTAAGTTCTTTAATACCAAAGAGAATAGTAAAAAACATCGCTTGGTAGTATTATTATAATAAAGTTGATTTTAAAGCAAAATATAATCGAGTAAAAGATTTTTTTAGCAAAATAAACTGCAAAAAGTCTTTAATATAAAATACTTAATATTGAAGAAGACATTCAAAACTATTTACCAACTTTCATGTTTCGTAAAACACCCTGTATTTTGAGAGAATAAAATCAACTCATTTGAACTGTTCACAGGTTTGCCAATGAAAAATAAGGTAAAGAGTTCAATTCATTGAATAAATAATAAAATTTAAAGGGACTGGAGACGTAATTTCAAGTGGCCTTTCATTTATCGACGGTGATGTCTGATTCACAACGGTACACATGATGTCATTGGACTTATTTAGGCCTGGAGAGAGATAGATGTTCGTATAACAAGATACCACGTAGAAGCTTGTGATAATGCTAAGTTCCTAGGAGCCATCGAGAGATCTAGCCATGCTATATATCTAGAGGTAATGATGATAATAGTAATGATAATAATATTGATAATAATAATGATAATAATAATAATTATAATAATTTTAATAATAATAATCCATAATAATCATAATAATTATAATAATGATAATAAAAATAATAAAATAATAATAAAATAGTAATAATAATATATTTTTTTTAAATTTGAATTCTCAGGACCCGTACAACATGAAGACCCCCTTGATGAGGCTGTTGCATATTGTGAAGATGATCTTCAACGTGTCCTGCTTCTATAATACCCCGGAGAGGGTAGCCTCTCTACTCGTTAAAATCACTAACCAGGTAAATATTTACAGGTTTACAAATTGGAATCATTGCATTTTAGAATATTTAAGAAATTTTTGTTTTAAATAAACATCGGAAAAACTGAACCAAAGGATTTAAGTCTTTATCACAAACTCTGATTTTCTAACCGCTTTTTCTTTGCTACCCAATGTCTGGGACCTTTGATATTTCAAGCTATGAATTATGTTAGATTAAATTATCTAAGTTTGAAATATCAAAGGCTTTCACCATCAGGTTAAAAAGATATTAGGACTAGAAAATCAGAGTTTGTGACAAAGACTTAATTCCTTTGACCCACCTTTTTGTGGAAGCTAACATAGCCCCATGGTTGTATAAATACCTATCATCAATTATGTTTTGAAAATATCATTCTCTGAAATTTATAAATATTAAAAAATTCACTAATAATAAACATGAAAATCTGATGAATTATATTGTTATTGTTGAATAACGAAGGAAGAGAAAATGCTCTTTGAATTAAACAATGGTTCAACTAAAAGTTTAAAATATCTGGACAACCCTAGTTAAAATATCTGGACAACCCTAGTTAAAATATCTGGACAACCCTAGTTAAAATATCTGGACAAGCCTAGTTAAAATATCTGGACAAGCCTAGTGAAAATATCTGGACAAGGACTTAGGCTCGACTTAAGGAGAATGAAAATAAAACCGACCTTGGTTGGTTTTAGTGGAGAATAAGGCTCAATGTTGGGTCTTATTCTCATCAAAACTCGGAATGCACCAATTCCAACTATGAAAATCCGCCAAATACAACATTAAACCGGTTTTTTGAACTAAACTCTGTTGAAAAATAGATGCAACTTAAATTCGAAAGCCCGAGCCGTAAATAAGGCTCAACAACAGCTTAGACCCGAGTCGTATTTTCTTGAATTTTTTAAATCGCCGGCTCTGGACAAGCCTAGTTAAAATATCTGGACAAGCCTAGTTAAAATATCTGGACAAACCTAGTTAAAATATCTGGAAAAGCCTAGTTAAAATATCTGGACAACCCTAGTTAAAATATCTGGACAAGCCTAGTTAAAACATCTGGACAAGCCTAGCTAAAAAATTTTTTTTTTGAGGTGATTAGAAGCTGTAAACGGTATATTACGGAGAGTGGACGAGTAACAATCTGGAACCAAGAGAGAGAACAGATTGAGATTAAACTTACAGAGTGCATCAAACTCAACGATCATTATAGGTAGATCTTTCATCCTTTCCTTCGGGATTACAAAGTGATCAAACTGAGCGATCTTTATAGTTAGACCTTTCTATCCTCTCCTTTAGAATTACAGAGTGATAAACATAAACGCTCACTCAAGATAGATCTTTCTATTCTTTCCTTTAGGATTAAAGAGTGATCAACATGAACGATCATTATAGGTAGATCTTTTAATCCTTTCCTTTCAGATTGTATAGTGATCAAACTGTACGATCATTATAGGTAGATCTTTCTATCCTTTTTATCCTTTCCTTTCGGATCACAGAGTGATCAAACTGAACGACCCTTACTGGTAGAACTTTAAGATTACAAAGTGATCAAACTGAACGACCCTTACAGGTAGATCTTTCAGGTTACAAAGTGATCAAACTGAACGATCAGTATAGGTAGAGCTTTCAAATTACAGAGAGTATCAAACTGAATGATCAATATAGATAATTATTTCTATCCTTTCCCCTCGGATGATAGAGTAATCAAACTGAACTATCATTATATTATAGACATCTTTTAATCCATTCTGTTCTGTTTTACCTCACCTACTCGCTTATGCTTTTATGTACTCTTGGACATGTAAATTTCAAAACTGTATTTAGCTTGTATCAAGCTTCAATTTAAAGAGTTAGATTTTTGCTTAAAAGCTTGTTTAATTTGGTTTGCGGTAAACTGTCAAATAAACATCGTTTATAAACCTGTGGCAAGAATTTATGTATAGTGAAAAGTAGTTGAAATATGTAGGACTAGTTGAACTACTTCTACCATGATGGTACAAGCTAGGGCTATCCTATGGTTCATGAAAAGTATTTGAACCAGTATTTGCTAGTTGAACTACTTCTACCATGATGGTACAAGCTAGGGCTATCCTATGGTTCCTGAAAAGTATTTGAACCAGTATTTGCTAGTTGAACTACTTCTACCATGATGGTACAAGCTAGGGCTATCCTATGGTTCCTGAAAAGTATTTGAACCAGTATTTGCTAGTTGAACTACTTCTACCACGATGGTACAAGCTAGGGCTATCCTATGGTTTCTAAAAAGTATTTGAACCAGTATTTGCTAGTTGAATTACTTCTCTCAATCATGAATTTCGGTCCAATAATCATATGATATTATTATTAATGACATTGACAATCACATTAATAATTTTGTAAAAATTCTAATAATAATATTAATGCAGGGATGCGTACCAGAAAGTCAAGAATCGAAAGGTTGGAAGGGAACTCAGAGAATTCAGTTTTAGTGAAAAATATATTTTTGGAAGATTCGACTCGTTCTGCATCAGGCTTAAAAACCTTCTAGGTAATTGAATTGATGTAATGTTGTCTTTATAAAATAATCTCATGTAATGAACAATATTTCATATATTATTAATATATATATATATGGAATCATTGCATTTTAGAATATTTAAGAAATTTTTGTTTTAAATAAACATCGGAAAAACTGAACCAAAGGATTTAAGTCTTTATCACAAACTC
>NW_019398296.1:0-1697 GCF_000591075.1 Eurytemora carolleeae
TAATAATAATGATAAAAAACATATCTATAATTATCAAGGTCAAAATTATGCAGATACATTATAAAATTTTATGTTTTTTAAATGGATAAGATTGTTAATGAAACAAGTTTTATAAAGAAAGTGTGTGCAAAAAAATAAATTTAGCAGTGTACCAATTTTTGCAAACCCCCCTGCCCTTTCCCTCTTACTTTTTACCCAATACCCCACCCTTAAACACCAAAATACAACAAAAATACAACTTTTTCATTTAAAAACTCGTTAGTATTTTTAAATAGAAATTCCCAGCTTTTTGCACGGTTTAAATTCTTAAAATATTTGCAAGGTTTTGCATAAATCTGTATGTTCCGCGTAATAGATTCATGTTTGCGAAATAAGATGTTTGCAAAAGTGCAAAATACCACCACACACTACTTAAAACATGTAGTCAACAATTGGCTAAAACCAGGGTGTTTCAAATGTAGTTTTTAAATTTTCTTAAAAATTTCATAAACAAATGTGAAAGATAATTTTATAGAAAAAATAAAAATGTTATACCTCAGAACGTTTTTGCTCTTTTGTTGCCGTATATTATCTATTTTAGTAAAATTTGTAGTAGTTAAAGCCAAATTAAATCATTTTGAAATGTTCTAAACCAGAGTTTCGTGGAGCCTTTCTAAGGGAAAAATTCTTGAATTTTTATATAACGAACCAAAAAAAAACTATTGCCATGTATTTCTATGTTATGTGGTGTAATAAAGGCAAAAATTTAGAAAATTTCACTTTTCAAATATCTTTTGAAATTGTTTCACAAAGGTGGCCTTTTAGGAGATATTTTATAGATCAAGTTTTAATTCTTTCGTAATTTAGAATTTTAGCAAATTTTTCCATTCACGATTTGCAATGCATAAAGAACATTTAGGTCCGCAAAAATTTTAATAAGAAATTTAAGTTTTTTTAAAATTACATTATAAAAAGATGTTTGTTTGTTTTTTATGTTTGTTAAACATTTTGCAAGTCTGTCTTCACTCTATATATCTTTATATCTTTCAGTTTTTCTGTCTATCTGTCTATCTATCTGTATGTTATATCTATCTATCTGTCTATCTATCTGTGTGTTCTATCTATCTATCTGTCTGTCTTGGTGTCTGTCTGTTCGTTTGTTTCTTTCTCGTAATTCTCATGAATTACTTGATGAAGAATTATTCTAAATATATTCAGAATATATCATAATATTTTAAATATATCCTGAATATATCATAATATTCCTAACATATTCCGAGTATATCCTAATATTCAAAACATATTCAGAATATATCCTAATATTTCAATTTCCAAATATATCCAGAACATACCCTAAATATATCCCAGATGTAACCTGAATATATCTTAATATATTGAAATATATCACGGCTATATCCTAATATACAAAATATATTTAGAATATATCCTAATATTCCAAACATATCCAGAATATATCCTAATATTCAAAATATATCCCGAACATCTCCTAATATTCCGAAGATATCCAGAATATATCCTAATATATCCCGAATATATCCCAAACAAATCTTTATATATCCATGCAGGTTGGATTTAAAGTTTTCATGAATGAAGTTTTATAATTAACCCAGCTGGCAAAGTTTACAACAGATCCCAACAAGGGATAAAATGTTTTACAATCCTTTATTCCAGAAATACTTAAAATATACTGGACCTGA
>NW_019398296.1:2137-3217 GCF_000591075.1 Eurytemora carolleeae
GGGGGTGTAAGTAACCCCAATAACCCCCCTTACTTACGCCACTGTCAATCTCTATTTTTGACAAAAAAATGTGTACTGCAGTTTTAGAGGGAACATGATATCAAAATAGTGCTGCTTGGACTAATGAATACACGTTTTTTGTAAACAAACATATATCACACATGGGGTCTGCCCCCTTAGTAATTGTAAATTGGCGGTACAGTCCAAACTAGGACAGCAAAGGTTGGCCCAGCTCGGATTTCCAATGTTTCCAACTTCTCTGGTGTGAACGCGGTCCTTGATTTTTTACGACTATCTTGCAATTCTTAAAACTTCATATTGACAGTTACACATATTGCAGAGGGGGGTACCTTCAGTCTTATTCCTTCCCCCTCCTGTGTTTTGTTAACATTTTAAAGGAAAAAGAAACATCCATACTTCTCTACTACTCAGACCATGCCCGTAAGGGACTGTTAACTGTTTTTTTCCTGGCTTACTCACAAAAAATTTTGTCTCAAGTATATTTTTTTATGAACCTCTTTAAAACCTTCCCTCTTATTAAAGTTTCTATAGTACAGCGTGTTCCCTCTAAACACGAGAATTCAGTGAAGACTTTTATACATTATGATTTAAAAGTCTCGATCTCTCAATCAAAAATCGATGAGAATTTTGCAAATTACATCTTAAAAACCAAAGCTAAAATCAAGTGCTAAAATGTACATGTGAAGGGCTACAGAAAAGCATACGAAAGTGGTAAAAATAAGACTGTTCATAGGCTGGCTGAATCTATTCTTCGATCCATTCGGCATTTTCATGAACATTTCCAGTTAACACGTCATAATATCGTAAACGCCTGGTCTTGAAATTTTCAAAATGTGTTCTACTATTTTTTTATCTTCAAAATTGACGGAGATGCTGCAAAATGTGTACTTTATTTAATAAAGTCTCTACTTATAATAGACACCTTTATGATATATTCATTAACCACATTGACTACATTTTTCTGTAAAAACTGGATTTATTTCAATCATTACTTTTTAAAATTTAATTCTTGATAACCTTGATATTTAAACATTTTATTTTGTCCCTCCCCCCCCCCCC
>NW_019398296.1:4063-17940 GCF_000591075.1 Eurytemora carolleeae
CCCCCCCCCAACAGAGTTTATTTTGTTTCCTTCAACCCCTTTTTTAATATTTAATATGAGCGCAATATTAAAATTGCATGACCCTTATCTTCTTATTATAAATTGTCTCATTCCCTTCTTTAATGTTGCCTCCGATGATTACCTCATTGCATATTGCCTCCGATTCCCTCAAATTACATTTTGCCTCCGATTCTACCATTCAATTCTGTTTCTCACCAATCACTAACCACCATCTTTCTATCTATATATCTATCTTTCTATCGACATATCCATCTATCTATATATATATCCTTTATCTTTCTATCCATATATATCTATCTATCTATATATCTATCTATCTATCTATCTATCTATCTATCTATCTATCTATCTATCTATCTATCTATTTTTATATCTTTTTATTAATCTCTTTCTATCTGTCTATCTTTCTATAATCTCTCTCCCTTGTTTTTAACATTAAACATGAAACCTAGTGACATTTCCAACTACCACAAATACAGGGGGGGGAGGGAGTTGTAGAAAATATTATCAATTAAAAATTTTTTGTCAGGGATCTTTATTTTCTATAAAAAGTATTTATCCTCAAAATTTGAGAGGTAACGCAACACACAAAAATGCCTTTTTTAGTTAGAAATGCATGGATCGCAAGAAAAATTAAAATTGCAAAAATGTATTTTGTTTTATTCTAAATGAATGAAACATGCTTTCTATAGCAACGCCTAGTTTTATGGTTTTTTTGGATAAATTTACGCGATTAATAAATTAGATTTTTTATGATTTCAAGAACCTTAAATTAAAAAAATTGGTTCCAACTAAAATTAAATGATGTGAATTAAAGAGTTAGACGGATATTTCTCTAAAGTTGTTATTTTTTTTTCTCCAATTTTATGCTACAAGGTGGTCATGGGGGAAGTTTTTTAAAAAAAATATTTGAAACTTTTAATTGAGATTAAATATTTAAGAAATTAATTTTGAAGAGCTTCTCCCCCCTCCCCCTTTGCCTCTCTTCCCTCCCCTTGTCTGAGAATCTACATTATTCATAAACATTGTCTAACTTTGGGATATTATAGTTTCAGTCTGGTTACTATATCAGTGCAGTACAGTACAATTTCAGTCTGTTCATTATATCGGTTCAGTACAGTACAATTTCAGTCTGTATACGGTATTAGTGCAGTATAGTATAATTTCAGTCTGTTCACTATATGAGTTCAGTACAGTACAATTTTAGTCTGTTCATTATATCGGTGCAGTACAATACAGTTCAGTCTGTTTATTATATCATTGCAGTACAGTACAGTTCAGTCTGTTCATTATATCGGTGCAGTGCAGTACAATTTCTGTCTGTATACTATACATAGAGAATAGAATATATATAAGAGGGGAATTTACTAGAAAAAAGTGTAAAACGGCCATTTTGTTGAACTGTTNAAATCTGCGTAAAATCTTGTTCCGTGTTTTGACCTGAAACCGTGGTTTAACGCGCATCTCTCCGTTTGCGCGCAATCTCGTATGACGCGAAATTCAAACCCCGGTACAGTCTCAACTGTGCTTCATCATCCTTCATCCATCCTCACTTTTGATAATCTTATCAGGGTATTTTTTGCGCAAGCATATTTACATACACATTAATATTTTTCTCCAAGTCGACAGCAAACATATTTTACTTAAAAAGATTTTCAATTTGTTATATTTCTGAATTATAGATTTATTTATAATTTAATAAAAGTTCACTTGCAAGAAATATTCATAAAGCGCAGTGCTCAAGGCTTAAATATGCCTGCGTTGCATTCCCCTTCCCCAAACCCCATATACGCCCCCCCCACATGGTTCAACGGACTTGTTTAAAGCGTTAAGTTTGAGTAGTAATAATAAATACAATACTGCACATTTTTATTCTTCTCAATTTTGTAAATCAAATCTTTGGAAAAATTAACCCCAGGATAATTTCAGACGGGACCGGAGGAGGCAGAGACCGGAAATGGATGAAAATTAACCGGAAGTAAAGGATTAGTTTTCAAGAACTGGGTTGGTACAAACGGGTCCTAGTCTCACCCTCTTGGCTCCGACCCCTCTTTACTACCCCCCCCCCCTGGAGAAAGGTTAACAGGACGGTGTGAACTCCGTATATAGATAACATCTCAGATATATTCATGTGACAATTCTAATCCTTGCAAAACCCGTCCTGACCCTTCTCCACCAGTTGATCAAGGGACCCGGAGAAAACCAAACCCAAGATTGTCAACCAGTGAATAAAAATGTAAAATCGCATCTTAGCAGATAATGGAGAAAAGCGAGTGATACACCATGGGTTTTCAGTGAGACTAAAGTGACAAAATCGTGGGACTGAAGTCAGATCCTGAGTCAAGATTAGACTCATCTTCAACCCTGAGCTAACTCCGAACCTTCAACCCCCCACTCTCCGAGTGCAGGGTGAGACAAGATGAATAAAATCATGATCTCTCTCTCTCTTCTTCTCCCGCTCTCTCTAGCAGCTCGTAATACCAGGTCAGTAATAAAAAAAAAAGATATTGAGATATATAAAAAAAAAGCAAAAAAACACTCATTTTGGAAACAATTTTTCTTTAGCAAGTGTTATGGTTTGAAAAAGAAATAATTTCTTCTGTATAATGTGTCTTAAGGGACAATTGATGTAGAATTTTTCATTTAGGATCAAATTTGCCAGTCTATATTCAAATTATCCCTTTCCCCAAAAAAATCTTCGTGGGGGATAATTCTTCAAAATGTATATCCCTAAGATAAAGATTAAATTGAGCTAGATAAACATACAATTGCATGATGAATGCAGTCTGGGTGTACAGTAAATGATATTGTGATAAGAACGAAATTGGAGGATTTGTGTTTATGATGAATAGATTAATGACTAGCTGGGAACATACGATGCCTCAAAAATGTCAGTTTTCGGTTTAAAAACTTCACGAAGTTATGAGGGAGAGATGGATAGATAGATACCTTTGTTTCCCCGTGAAAACTAAGAATACCTGAGGCTTCAAGAGCTTGAAAGGGGAGAATATGTGCTATATATTTTTTTAGACTTAAACGAGTTATGCGCCCATCTTTTTTATAATTCTAAAATACTAAAATTCTAATTTTTTATACACATTTCATGCTTAAATTATTTTCAATTTCCCTTGAGATTAATATTTTCAATATTGCTTAAAATTATTTTTATGAATAGCAAAAATGAGCGTTGGCGAGTTTAAGATAGTTTTTAGATTCTTGTGAAATGATTTATGCTTCTTAAATATTTTTTCATCACATATATTCTCTCTTGGGAGATGGGTAGATAGGAAAATATGAAAAGTTGGTGGGATGGGTGGGTAGGGGGGATGTTGGAAATATGTAAAAGTGGTAAATTCAGAGGGAAGTACTATAAACAAGGGGAAGGTTGCATACAAAAATAAAGAATAAATCTGAGCTGAAAACTTGAGAATGGTGGATATCGAGATCAATTCTTGATCTCCTGGTTTTACTAAACCAGAGATTAGGTTAATACGCATTTGATATCCAAGAAAGCAGTTTAAAATTCGACCAATCAGTGTGTCATGCTAAGATGCGTTCTTTAACTTTTGAAAAACCGGTTTTTATTTTTTTGCGCATTTCTGGTGTTAATGGTGTCATATTAATTGGACTAAAGATTGATTGAACGAACGTAATTTTTGGATAAATGTGTATAAAGACTAACGTTCAAAATGACTATAGTCCTCAAATGTAATAAAATAAATTATTTTAATAAGTTCATATTAACATGATTAAGTTTACATTTGTTTAAATGCTCTAAAACCCGCTTGTGAACAGCTAACTTTAGTTTAATCGGATATCAGTCCAATCGATATAGCATCGTATCTGTAATTGTTATCAAAACTAACTTATATACAGTAGGGAATAGGGGTATCCAAAAAGAGAGGATTAAGAAGAAAAATCAAAAGTGTGTCCATTGGATACTCAGATTAAGTAATCATGATTAAGAATATCTCATTCTAAAGTTTTCAGCTCTGACCAAAAAGCTGGAAAACAATTTAATATTATGTCGACAGAGCTGATGAAGCAAAAATTCTTATCACAAATTACTAAAAACATAGTTCTTAACCAGCAGCATCACAAATTAAAATATTGTCTGAATGGAAATTATCCAGATTTTTAATGCAAACACAAATTAAAATTGCAATTTCCTTGAACTCGATTTTTGAATTACGTTCAGCGCAAGAAAGTTTAACACTTACAATTTATCTCTTCAAAAATCAACTGAAATTTATATTCAATTCCTGTTATAAAAATACGTGTTAAAAATTATGATAGTTTCGTTGACCTAGATCAAATCACGACTTTATCAATAATTCATGAAATTTCATTTTTTTATTTCTTAATTTTTCAAGTGAGTTTAGTTTGAGTATAAAGGGGTTAGGGGGTTTATTTGATGAATTTTAATACTTTGCACCATTGACCCTAAGGACCCTAGTTTCTGTAAATAAAAGATAAGATCTCTATGTTTGCACTTTGATCTGTATCATGGCAGTGCAAACCTGGGAGTATTGGTAGATTAGAACTATGCCAAGAAATACTGGAGTATTGGTAGATTAGAACTATACCAAGAGATACTGGCGAATTGGTATATTAGAACTATACCAAGATATACTGGAGTATTAGTAGATTAGAACTAGCTATACCAAGAGATACTGCAGTAGTATTGGGATATTAGAACTATACCAAGAGATACTGGAGTATTGGTAGATTAGAACTATACCATAAGATACTGAAGTATTGGTATATTAGAACTATATCAAGAGACACTGGAGTATTGGTAGATTATAACTATACCAAGAGATACTAGAGTATTGGTAGATTATAACTATACCAAGAGATACTGGAGTATTGATAGATTAGTGCTATAACAAGAGATACTAGAGTATTGGTATATTAGAACTATACTAAGATATACTGGAGTATTAGTAGATTAGAACTAGCTATATCAAGAGATACTGCAGTAGTATTGGTATATAAGAACTATACCAAGAGATACTGGAGTATTGGTAGATTAGAACTATACCACAAGATACTGAAGTATTGGTATATTAGAACTATATCAAGAGATACTGGAGTATTGATAGATTATAATTATACCAAGAGATACTGGAGTATTAATAGATTAGAATTATACCAAGAGATACTAGGAGTGTGTAAAATATAGTGATGGCATGCAATTATATAATTACGACTGGAAATAATACTCATGGAAATTTTTCCTGAAAACATTGCTATTAAAAATCTAACTAAAAAATATAAAATATAAAAATAAATTGAAATTAACAAAAAAAATAATCCAAACTTTTGTTTGTTTAGATATGTTGAGTATCGACCTCCAGTTGTGTTTCCTAACCAAGATTTCCTAACAGTTAGCGCAAGGTAATCAAACAATATTAAACTGGGCTCATTTAAATACTTACAATTTTATTTTAAAATATAAAAAATTTGTTAAATAAAGTAATTGAGTCTTTGGTACAAACTAATACAGTTTGAAAAGTTTTATTGATTTTTTTTCTAAAAACGATCTAGAACTAATAACAACACTGCTTGTGTCTAGGTTGAATATAACTCTAACGTGTGAGGGACACAAGAGTGTGAATTGGTTTCTACCGACTGGGAGTAACAGTATAGGAGACAGGTAAGAGGCAACCCAAGAGTCTNTCTCATGTTCTTCTTCAGTTCTCGTCAATATGATATATTGCTCAGTGAAATATTGTTGTTCAAATAGTTCCATTCCCGGAGTTATTTTACACTCTATCATGAAATCCATTAAAACATCAAACCACCCCGCTTATCATTGAAGTACACTTTGACCCCTAGAAGTATGATTTCGCGAACTGTACAATTCTTGGTAATTTTGCGTACATAAGCTATCTATGTTTATTTATTTATCTATGTCCAAAACTAATAACAACACTGCCTGTGCCTAGGTTGAATATAACTCTAACGTGTGAGGGACACAAGAGCGTGAATTGGTTTCTACCGACTGGGAGTAACAGTATAGGAGACAGGTAAGAGGCAACCCAAGAGTCTCAACTAGGAGCGAAATGGAAAAATTTGCGTGAAACAAAAAATGCGAAAATTTACCAAAAAAAAGAAAATTCCACGAAGAAATTGCGAAAATTTTTGTGGAAAACGAAGAAAATTTTGCTTCTGCTGGAAACCCTAATTTTAACATCGTTTCCGACCAATGTGAAAGAAATTTTTTATGTTTTATTTATTTTAATCTGACGCAACTCTCTATTTATAATGGTGGGTACAAAGCGTCGATTATCAATAAGGCGAATAACAAAACGTCGATGATATAAAAAAAGTCGACTGCTACAAAACATCGAATAACAAATGGTCGAATACTACAAAGTGTCGACAGGTTAGACAATGTCGAAATTCGAGAGAAAATTGCTTAACAGATTCTTTTCAACGTTTTGTAGTAGTCGACATTTTGTAGCCACTCTATTTATAGAGTGGCAGGTCAGATCCACCATGGTACCCTGAAAACCTTCTCCCTAAAATCTGCTATTTATATAACAGTGAAGTTGTCTTTTTTGAGGCCCCACTGAAATGTCTGAAATATCGCGACATTCTTGACGATTTACACGGAATTCTTCGAGCAAAAACAATGCAAAACTTGAGAATGCAAAATTATTTTGCAACCTAGTGTCTTAGAAGATTCATAAGATTGCACAAGTTGGGTATTGAACTGCTAGTACCAATAAAGACATGATATTTACATTTTTCATTTTATTTATCCGTATTTAGCTTTAATCTTATTTTATTTATCCGTATTTAGCTTTAATCTTATTGCAGCCATATCTCTTATCCATTCTACAATGTTGCACATTTAGACCAAAATAATATCAGAGTTCTTTTTGCGTAAAATATCCCACTTTGATTTTTTACCGGGGCCTCGAATTAATTAATTTTACCAACAAGAAAATGAAAGGTTAATTTGGTCTGTTATGGATTTTGGACAAGAGACATTTTCAAATTTTGTCGACTAAGTGTTTTTTTCATAAAACTATTTACTATTTACTTAGCATATTTTCAACTACAATGTTCTCTTAACATTCAAGAATTGGAAATTATATTACAATTTTTGGTCCATACAACGATACAACCCCCCCCCCCCCCAGTCACACATATTCTTCGCTTTAATAAATTTTGCAATTTATATTTTTTTCCTTATTATAGGGGGGAGGGGCGTCATACATATACATATTACATAGATAGATATATATTGAATAGCATTTTATTTCAGTACATGCTGGTCCTCCATGTTCTCAAATTATTCTTCTCATTCGCACTTCACGCAATTTATTCATTTGTTCATTTAATTTATTTAATTATTCATTTCTTTTCATGAATTAATTAATTAATTATTATTTTATTCCATGCTTAATTTATTTATTGATTTATTATCAATTAATATAGTCATCAGCTTATTAATTCATGTATTTTTTAAATCTATTTTTTCATCTTTTCATCCTTTCATCCTTTCATCCTTTCATCCTTTCATCCTTTCATCCTTTCATCTATTCATCCTTTCAACCTTTCACTTTTATAACTAATTCATCAATGCTCTGATAATCTGAAAAATATGCTTTAGATTTATGGTTTTTAATTTCAGAAATTCTGTGTCATTAGTTCATTGTACTCATATTTCAACAAATGTCCTTCATTAAGTATTTAGTAAACCCTAATCACTTTGATGACAATATGTTTTCAAAAAAAGTTTAAATAGAAATATTTCCCGGATTTTTAGGAATTTTATAGAATTAGTTCTTCTTTTTGTTTCTAACAAAATCTGGGGTTCTTCTAGTTATATATTCCTTTTTTATTTTCATTGTTATTCCATTAAAAATACCGTCTTCTCTGTTTCTCGCCACTTTTCCCGATAAATTGTTATAAGAATTGTGTGGTTGCATATTTTTGACACTTTTACCGGGTCTTTTTGTCAGATCATCGTGATATCGGGAAGATTTTGGAATTAGATTAAAATACGCATTTTATAATCATCGTAACCTTTTTGGGTTTCTTAACAAACAACACATTCTAAAGTTGCCTTTTTAATTATTTATAATCTTTAGAAATCCTGAGGTTAGGAAATTTGTGGATTCATGGGGAAACAACGGGTTAAGGGGAAAAAGGGGTTTTGTGGAATAAAGGGGGTAGGGGGAAGTAGTTTCGGGGAATAAGTGAGGGGGAGTATAGGGGGTCCAGGTGCAACATGTGAAATATGATCTTGTACACAGAACACACTCCCCCAAACTAGACTATAGTATCATACACCTGCCCCCTTGTATTTTTCTATACCCTTCACCCTTCCCTTTACACTACCCTTCACCCTTCCCTTTACACTACTCTTCACCCTTCCCTTTACACTACCCTTTATATTACCCTTCCTTTAATCCTTGACTTTACCCTTCCCTTTAAACTACCCTTCACCCTTCCATTTATTATCTATGTATATTTACATGCACATACGTCTGGAATTTATAAAACAACTTTGTAAACTTACCGCTCAAACTTTTTTAAATTGAACTTCTTATTAATCTATCTATCCATCTATCTATCTAAATATCCATTTATCTATATTTCTGTCTATCCATCCATCTATATTTCTATCTATGTATCGTGCAACAGTTGGTGCACTGTTATATTTCAAAAATAATTAAAGAAAATATTTGACTTTCAGCCATTGTCTGGCATACCGCTCTCCATACATACGCAATTTGTGTCATTTTTTTAGACACCCTAAACATCTTCCTTTGGCAGTATTAATATCTATTCATTTTCTTTCTATCTTGATCTATCTTATCTATCTATCAAAAATCTTTCTATCTTTGTATCAATCTATCTATCTATCTATCTATCATAAATCTTTCTATCTATGTATCAATATATCTATCTATCTTTCTATGTAGCTATATATATTTATCTATCCATCTATCTGCCTATTTATTTATCTTTCTTTCTTTTTATCTATCTTGCCTCCCTTCACCCCTTAACTGACTCCCCACTAAGAAAACATCAACTAATTGATTTTTAAAGAGGTTACCTCATCAGAGCTGAAAACTTTAGAATAAGATATCCTTAATCCTGATCGCTTAATCTGAGTATCCAATGTATGTACACACCTTTGATTTTATTCTTAATCCTCTTTTTAGGATACCCCCTACTGAATAAAAGTTACGTTTGATAACAATTACAGATGCAATGCTGTATCGATTGAACTAATATATGATTGAATTAAAGTCAGTTGTTCACAAGCCAACTTTTAGAGCATTTAAGCAAATATAAATTTAATCGTGTTCATATGAACATATTGAAAAATTTATATAACATTTTAGGACTATCATCATTTCAAACGAGTTTTAACAAACATTAATCCAAAACTTACATTTATTTAAGCGATGTTTAGCTCAGTTGATATGACACAATTAACACCAGAAAAAAACCGGGTTTTCAAAAGCTAAAGAGTACATCTTTACATGATACGCTGATCGGTTGAATGTTATGCTTCTTTCAATTGGATATAGAATGCGTATTAAAATAATCTCGGGTTTAGTAAAACCAGGAGTTTAAGCATTAATCTTGATATCCTACAATCTAAAGTTTTCAGCTCTGACCCCTTTTTATTTTCACACACTTTAACTTTTTTGTGTGTTTCAATCCAAGCATGTTAGTTTTAGAGTTTAGAGTTTACAGAATATTAAATTCTATATTTTCAGGGTTTCAATTACAAGCTCTTCTCACTCTAACAGAGAAGGGAAATATGTTGCTAGTCTCAACCTTAGAGATATGGTGTACACAGATACAGGTACAGACAGTACATTAGAGATATGGTGTACACAGATACAGGTACAGACAGTACATTAGAGATATGGTGTACATAGATACAGGTACAGACATTACATTAGAGATATGGTGTACACAGATACAGATACAGAAAGTACATTAGAGATATGGTGTACACAGATACAGGTACAGACAGTACATTAGAGATATGGTGTACACAGATACAGGTACAGACAGTACATTAGAGATATGGTGTACATAGATACAGGTACAGACATTACATTAGAGATATGGTGTACACAGATACAGATACAGAAAGTACATTAGAGATATGGTGTAGACAGATACAGGTGCAGACAGTACATTAGAGATATGGTGTACACAGATACAGGTACAGAAAGTACATTAGAGATATGGTGTACACAGATACAGGTACAGAAATTACATTAGAGATGTGGTGTACACAGATACTGGTACAGACAGTACATTAGAGATATGGTGTACAAAGATACAGGTACATACAGTACATTAGAGATATGGTTTACACAGATACAGGCACAGACAGTACATTAGAAATATGGTGTACACAGATACAGGTACATACAGTACATTAGAGATATGGTGTACACAGATACAGGTACAGACAGTACAGACAGTGCTCTGCAATTTCTGTATGTACCTCCTTATACATAGAATAATTTATTTAAACCTTGTTTTTACTGTTATTGTCTAAATGCAGCGAGTATAAACTGAGCCATTATTTGACTTGAAATTCCAAAGCACGCCTGGAAACAAACTTGTTTTTTTTTCAAGTTACTCTCCTCATCATTTTATATTTTAATCAAATATTTTTCGAAATATGAATAAAATTCAAATAGATGACGTCATAGCAAATGAATTTTGTTATGATTTTTTTCATTTTAAATTTCTAAAAAATTTTTGGATCTTACAGATATTAGAAAATTATGCTAAAATATATTTTTTATTGTCAATTTTACGCTTTTCAAAAATTCACATCTTAAATTTGAAAAAATTAATAAAACTAAAATTTAGTTTTTTATCTCATATAAATATTAAACATGCATTAAAGAAATTATTTTTATTTCTGAATCGATGAAATATATCAAATCTGCGAACTTTAGAGAGAAGATGCTCATAAATAGAGTAACAATACAAATTTATTAAATAGATGAGCGCCATGTAAGCCTAAGATTTATAGAAATGTTGTTAATAGGATTATTTTACTTAGGTACATATCGATGTAGCTTCAATGATAGTGAAGATGGCACCTCTATAGATTCTAACACTATGATCCATCTCTACGTATATGACCATGTTCATCTTCTTACAAAAGATGATTTCGACTTTCAACAATTTGTTCAGGTGATCTTTTTTTAAAATCTAATTTTTATATTTGTAACTTGTTTATATACTTAGTTACATGCACTGTTAATGTTTTAATTCTGTTTTTTTTAGCTTGCGACAGTTTTATTTGATCTTGTAGACTAATAAATAATATCCTTTTAGACTTGTATCAACATTATTAACAGAGGAATTTATTACAAATTTTTATATTCAAATATGTTTTATGTCCATGTCGATATTTATTTTGCCATTTTTTCCTTTGCTCCCTGTCCTCAACTTCCCTTCTTCCTTTCCTCCTTTTCTCTCCTTCCAGTCCTCATTTTCTCTCCTTCCTGTCCTCCTTCTCTCTCCTTTCTGTCCTCCTTTTCTCTTCTTCATGTCCTCCTTTTTGCTACTTCTTGGTCCTCTGTCAAATCTTTATTGTCCTCATTGAATCATCGTCTTGTCCTCCTTTTATCACCTTCATGTCCTCGTTTTTAGTACTACCGGTCCTCTTTTATATCTTTCCTGTCCTCATCGTCAACTGTCATACTTTTCTTCCTTCCTGTCTTCCTTTTTAGTACTTCTGGTCCTCTTTTATATCTTTCTTGCTCTCATTGCATCATCGTTCTGTCCTACTTTTCTCTCCTTCCTGTCCTGTTTTTCTCTCCTTCCTTCCTTTCATATATTTCCAGTGCTCATTTTTGTACTTCCGGACTGATCATATCTTTCTTGTCCTTCTTTCATCACCTTCTCGTCTTTCTTTTCTACCTTTCTTGTCCTCATTACATTTTCTTCTTGTCCTTCTTTCCGCCTTCTATTTGTAAATGCCCCCTGACCTGTAATTGTATAAGAACGTGTATAATTGTTCAGATCTCTCGTAAGATGAATTTTTTATTCTTTATTCTGTCATGTTCCCTCCAGGGGTAAATATACAATCAAGGAATTTGATTTCAAAATTTCGATTTTTATCTTGTTAGAAAATAAAAGTTCTTTTAATTTTTTAGCATCCCCCCCCCCTGAAGGGATCAAGTTAGGGTTAAAGTAAAGAATCAAACTGTATAAAGATACAATGCAATATACATATCATGTTAATGTGCAATATACATATATATATACACACGTACACACACCATACACAACTCTTTAGTCGTATTACATACTTCATACATCTCTTGTAGCCGGCCTGTCCTCTGTATATGTATGGATGATACACAGGGTTGTCAAGATGGTAGTTTGCACAAATCCAAATATATTAAAGTTTTGGGCAGTTATGCATATATATCTCCAACTAGATATATGTATTATAAAATTTTCAAAGCCCATTTTCGTACTCAATAAAGTTTTTACAACTTTAGATTGGACACCGTTACAAATTCATATGATTTTTAATACGATACGGCTGTTATATCCTGTATTTTAGTATAATACGGCTGTTATACCCTGTATTTTAGTACAATAAGGCTGTTATACCTTGTATTTTAGTGTGATACGGCTGTTATACCCTGTATTTTAGTACGATACGGCTGTTACGCCCTGTATTTTAGTACAATAAGGCTGTTATACCCTGTATTTTAGTATGATACGGCTGTTATACCTTGTATTTTAGTATGATACGGCTGTTATACCCTGTATTTTAGTATGATACAGCTGTTATACCCTGTATTTTAGTATGATACAGCTGTTATACCCTGTATTTTAGTATGATACGGCTGTTATACCCTGTATTTTAGTATGATACGGCTGTTATACCCTGTATTTTAGTATGATACGGCTGTTATACCTTGTATTTTAGTACGATATGACTGTTATATATTTTATTTTAGTACAATACGGCTGTTATATCCTTTATTTTAGTACTATACGGCTGTTATACCTTGAATTTTAGTACGATACGGCTGTTATCCTTTATTTTAGTACGATACGGCTGTTATATCCTGTATTTTAGTACTTTAAGGATGGTATGTCCTGTATTTTAGTATGATACGGCTGTTATACCCTGTATTTCAGAATAATATGGCTGTTATACCGTGTATTTTAGTACGATACGACTGTTATATCCTGTATTTTAGTACTTTACGGATGGTATGTCCTGTATTTTAGTATGATACGGCTGTTATGCCCTGTATTTTAGAATAATATGGCTGTTATACCCTGTATTTTAGTATGATACGGCTGTTATATCCTGTATTTTAGTATGATACGGCTGATATACCCTGTATTTTAGTATGATACGGCTGTTATACCCTGTATGACGACCCAGCCGAATGTAACAGTTGAACTAAAGCTTCAAGAAACTATAGTCCCTGACAATCAATACATTCAATTCAATCCTAAGGTAAGAAAACATTATTGTAGTTGAAAATTTAAGTTTTAGGTTTTTTTTGGTAAATTAAGGAATAATTAATTGTCAGAATTCAACAATATTTTCCTCATTTGTTGTTTTTAAACTGAGGCATTTAATGGGTGAAGGGTAAGGTCATTTGAACTTTTGTCTTCATTCCCTTTCGTAAAGTTTTTTTTTTTGGTTGTTTTCATCATGTAGTTTGTTTGTTTTATGATTCTTTATGATATTGTCTCTGTATATGCTTGTTGAGCGTGGCCTATAATTCACTAAGAAACATACTTAGAAACATTTCAATGTGTTTCAACATGTGCAGTTTGTTTTAAATCTCTTCGTCAGTATCATATAT
>NW_019398297.1:0-17097 GCF_000591075.1 Eurytemora carolleeae
GGCTGTACAACAAGAAGTCTAAAATTCCAGATGCCCCCTCTATTACTAATATCTCGATGGGTTAAACTGACCTCTCACTAAATTTGAATAGAAGCTAAGTAAATTAAACTTAATAAATGCCCGCTTTTAACAGTCTGAATACCCATGTTCTGAAATACAAATTCTGAATTCAGCTGCAGATTGCAGTACGTGCACAATTCCAGATGCCCCCTCTATTACTAATATCTCGATGGGTTAAACGGACCTCTCACTAAATTTGAATGGAAGCTAAGTAAATTAAACTTAATAAATGCCCGCTTTTAACAGTCTGAATACCCATGTTCTGAAATACAACTGTATTTAGCTGCAGATTGCAGTGTGCACTCTGTCTAGTCCGAACTTTTATTAATCCTCTAAATTGAAGGAAATCAAGATATTGTTTAAATTTTATAAGATAATAAATAGAATAAGATAAGATAAAGAATGTGAATGAATTTTATTGCTCATCGTTGGTGGGATCTTCATGGAACTCTTCCTGAGTTGCGGTTCCTTGTTCAGGGGCGAAACCCGATTGTATTCAGCTGCAGATTGCAGTGTGCACTCTGAGCCCAAAATTTAAAAGAGTAACGTTGAACAAAACTCCCGGGTTTCCTTTTTGGGGTCTTATTATTTGTGTAGATTTTGATTTAAGAGATTGGAAAAAAAATGGTAAAATATGAAGAAACTAAATAAAATAATATTTCAAAACAAAAATATCGATATCTACAAAACTGGGTAAACCCATTTGTGAAACCCAGGTTCCAAAACTGGTTTTCATAACGATACCCTGTCTTAAGTTTTGGGCTCTGCCTAGTCCGAACTTTTATTAATCCTCTAAATTGAAGGAAATCAAGATAATAAATAGAATAAGATAAGACAAAGACAAAGTAATTTTTATATATAAGTAAATATTTTATATCTCTGTCTTTTTTAAGATGTAACTAAACGCTTATAAACCTTTTTTCTAACCATTTTCATTTAACAGACTATAAAAAATAAAGAAGATTTTAAAAGCCGTATCTCAATTCTCATGTTTAAGAAAATCCTTAAGGTCAAATATTTTGTTTTATCCGATTAGTTACATTACTTAATTAGGTTGTTTTTGATGGATAGATAGGTATATATATATCTAAAAAATTTATCAAACATTATAACCTGAGCTCAGGGGCGTATTCAGGGGGGGGGCTATGGGGGCTAAGCCCCCCCTTGGACCAGTGTAATCTATTGCTTTCAGGGGGTTTTCAGGCCCCAACGGGTGCTGAGCCCCCCCCCCCCCCTGAACAAATTCCTGAATAGGCCCCTGCGAGCTCAAAACTTTAGAATGAGATATCCTTAATCACGATCGCTTAATCTGATTATCCAATGTACCCACTTGATTTTCTTCTTAATCTTCCTTTTTTAAATATCCCTACTGTATAAAAGTTACGTTTGATAACAATTACAGATACGATGCTATATCGATTGGACTAATATCTGATTACATTAAAGTCAGCTGTTCACAAGCCGGCTTTTAGAGCATTTAAACAAATATAAATTTAATCATGTTAATATGAATTTATTAAATATTTTATCACATTTTAGGACCATTGTCATTTTGAACGTTAGTCTTGATAAACATTAATCCAAATTTACTTTCGTTCTATCGATGTTTAGTTCAATTGATAAAACACCATCAACAAAAGAAATAAAAACCGGCTTTTCAAAAGTTAGTATACATCTCAATATGACACGCTGATTGGTTAAATTATAAACTTCTTTCTTTGATATCGAATGCGTATTATAATAATCTCGGGTTTAGTAAAACCAGGAATTTAAGCATTAATCTTGATATCCACCATTCTAAAGTTTTCAGCTCTGGAAAGATTTATTTTTTTCAAACACAATCTGACGTTTTGACGTACTTGTCTTTTTGACTTAGAAAGATTCGCATCAATTTGTGAAAAGTTTTGAAAGAAAATTTTGTATCCTAAATACTTTTGGATTATGTAAAATCCCACAAAAATGTTGGATTAATATTTAATATTTAGTATTAGCCGTATTACGCTTTTTATATCAATTGTCGAAATTATTTTAAATATATTTTTTCTTGATCCGGGTTTATCTCATTATAAAGTTAATGTATATCTCAACAAATTAATTTGATTCCAATAATTGAGTATTTTCGAACTTTATTAAAATAAATACATAATACTGTTTCACTCTTCAGTATAGGGATGGGCTTCGTGTTTATGTCTGTTTTAAAAACATCAGAGGTTTTTTTTACATTTAAGAAGCTTTACAATGCTAAGATGCTCAAGAGATTTAAAAATGATTGGCTTAAATCTGCAAACAGTGATAAAAGCAAAAAACATTTATTTAGAACATCTCAGACTGTTAAGGAGCTTTTTTACAGTAAAACACCTGATTTTCTTTAAAAAGGCCCCAAATTATTAATCTCATTCCTGTAAGATGCAGGTTTAGCTTAAACTGATGTAGAGAAGGAGAAAGATCCGGTATTAATGTTGATATTTTGAGCCGGATGTCCTAAAAAATAAAATAAATAAATCAAAAAAGGATTGCTTAATTCGCAGAAATTTGAAAATTACATTCTACCTCTTTTTATAAAATTAGGGACAAAACTGAGTCTATTTTACGGTTTAGCCCAGAACTTCAGAGACATCGAAAGAATTTATAAGATGTCGTTATCTAAACCTATTGATAATGGAATATTGCAGATATTTCGTTTTTTTCACTAAATAATTAAATTGAGCTCTTTAAAACTGTTCCCACATATTTCATGGCTTCAAATTTATTTTTATAATTACTTAGATTTAGGTTTAGTACAGTGAATCCCAGATATATGAATACATAGCAAGAGTTTTTTATAATGTCGTATTACATAATTAAGATCAAATGCCGCGGAAAAATGAGTTTAACATTAATATATAAATTGCATTCATATTTCAAGGTTATTAATTTACCTTGAATTAAAAAAAAGTTTCTTTAGAATTGTCACTGTAGTATAAAACCCATTGAAAAATTGTCAAGACGGCATTCATCAATTCTTTTGATATTACAGAGCATCCCATATCACATTAGATTATCTCCAAGCTTTTACGCCAAAATTAAAAAATTTAAACCAGCACAGCCTTTTACCCGTGGTTCTGTACAAATATAGTACTGTACATAAATCGTTAATGTGGTACAATTGGACTCAAACTCAATTTAATTGTCCATTAGAGTTTGAAAATAAAGCCAAGCCTGAAATACTGTTAAACTCTAGATAACGGTTAGGCAGAGCAGGGCCTATAGATGTTTCTTGCCTCAAAATAAAAAAATGGGGTCATCGAGTTGAGGTGTGTGCGTCGGGGTAGGGACGGATACATGATAATGGATTCACAGAATGCAGGAAAAAACGGACCTGCCATGTTTAAAACCCTGATAAGGTTAGCATTGATGAAGAGGTTGTAAAGGCTGGTTATGGAAGAATACGTCCGCCAATCGAGAAGCGGAGAAATCCTTGAAGTGTTCCATCTTTTCTCTTATTGTATTTAAATACTCAGTATTGTTTGTTATTAGGTCAGCTGAATAATTTCCCAGAAAATAAATTGTTCTTGAAAGTTTGACTTGCCTGAAAATGTCCCAGCTGGTAGAGTAATGAAAGAAGGTTGGGTTTGGGTTGGATTCGGCTGATTCTCTCCTCCTATTGACTGGGAAGGAACAGTCTGCTGAAATCCTATTGGCTGAGAGAGAAAAGTCTGTTGTGCTCTTATTGGTTGGGGAGAGAAAGTTTGCTGAGTTCTGGTTGGTTCTGCAGAAAACTGCTGGGCTGCTATTGGTTGGAATTGAGGGACTGGTCGACTTCCACCAAAACGAGAACTTGACTAAATGGGCAACAAATAATGCTCAATTTTTGGTGTTGAAATAATAAGACTCACAAATTCAATCACGAAGAAAAGAAAAAATTGAAGAAAAAAAATCTAAAAGCATCTTAAATAAATAATGTATCTTGGCTTAAAATGAAAGAATATTTGGCATTACAATCTTAATCTTATAGTAACTACAGTTGTCTGCAAGTACAAGTATTATCTTCGGATATTAAAAAAAAATCTTTTTCTTTCAGGGAAAAAGTGAAAAAGTTTTTTAAATCTAGTATAAAATTGGTATTTATATAAGAAAAAGTGTACAACATCGTATTTGTATCGTGATCTAGGTAAGTATAAATCAAGTCACAGGGAACAAAATTATAATAGAATAAATAATCCTATGATATGGTAAGTTGTTTTGAAAGCTCGCGTGAAAACTAGCGTTTAATTTAATACCATCTGTCTAATAATATATACCTGCTGATTAACTGGCACTGCCCCACCAAACTGAGCATCAAATGCTGCAAAGTTATTATTCTGAAGCAGCTGAAGAGAATTTTGGCCATTGTTGAGCGGTTGAACAGCTGGTGGGAGAACAGCAGTCTGTTGTACAGAAAGATCAGCTGATTGCGGTTGAGCTACTACTGGTGGAGGATTAATAACAAACGGGGTGGCGGGTTCCTTAAAAGTTAGAAAAATAAAGAATTTTGGTCCTTCATCACGAGCTTCAAGCTTTAACATATTTGAAGTAGCAGACGCCAATTTAGATGATTTTTACGACTAAATGCAGTGGTCGGTGACAATGAAGATGAATTTTGAAAATAATGCTTTGATCTCTAACAAGCATTTTCCAACTTAAAAGTTTACAAGCAAACAAAGAGAAGCTTTTAATTGACAACTTCTCTTTGTTTGGGTATCTGCTGTTTGAAAGATTGGTATATAAGAAATCAAAAAGTTAAAGGAAGGTTTAATAAATATTAAGATGATTCATATAAAAGATAGAATTTATTATAAATAAATGCCATACTTAATAACCCTTTAAAGGCTTGAGGGGTGGGGGTGTCTTAATCTATGTATAGCCTGGGGGAGCGCCCCCTCTCCCCTAGAAAAAAGCCTTAGAGAATAGGTATAGGGTTGAAATGCATGATCTTAAAGTCCAATTTTTCAAGACCAGCTCATTGAAAAAAATTAGACCGATAACTTTAATAGTTTGGGTTCTAGGGAGGGTTATAAGAATGTCAAAAAAAGGGTCAACATAATGTAAAAATGTTGTTTTGTTTAAAACAAATATCAAAGATTGACACATGTTTCAACATCCATTTTACAAGGGCTTTTCAAAACCATATTTTTTAGATCTGTAATCTGTAGCTTAAGTTACAAAAAAGTAAAAAAAAAAACATTATTGGCTATTTTTTTATTTATTTTTACACAGACTGGACTTTTTACCGCTCTGTTCCTTACCCTTTGCATTTAAAAAAAAATCCTTTAAANGTATTCTGAGCTGGGAAATCAGGATTGAAGCCAGCTTATTTAAAAATGTTATTAAAGAAATCCTGGTTGAAAATTATAATCTTCAACTTTGGTTTTTATTAAATTTCTTTTACTTTGGCAACCAGTCCCTTTAAACCAGTAAAATTTACCCTTTGTTTCTCAATCTGGGAGGAGGAGGAGATCCGCTGAACACCAAAATCTAAAAAAAAATTCAAATTTTGAAATCATAAGAAAAGAGTCACTATTTCTAAAATTGATATGCCGTAGAAAATTTTTATAATTCGCAAATTATTTGGTCTAAGTAGGTGAATTTTCATAAATTGGAAAACCGTATCTTTATGTAGACTGATATTTTTATATCTAATCGACAAGAAAACCCAGTGGGGAAAAAAAATGTGTGCACGATCGTCAGTTCAAACGTATGTTTATTGGAAACACATAAAACTAACAAACAAGCATTTTTTGGCCAAAAAAAACTTCTAGAATCTGAATATTGTATTAAGATAAGATAAGATAAGATAAAGTTTATTGCTAAAATAAATGTATCTGTATACAGATAGAGTTTACAATTACAAATAGATGGTTATATTAACAGTACAAGTATAAAGCAATTAGGTGGAAAATAGCTCTTGGCTCTTTTGATTATTTTTTCCACCTAATTTTAGTAATAATAACAAAACATTTCAATTAAATAGATTTAAGGAGAACGATTAGAGATCAGGGTGCGAATTTATCTTATACAAAATAGTTTAGACATTAATTCGAATAACTAGAGTTTAAAGTAATTTTCTAACATGTACACAACAAATATCAAAGCATATTAAAAAATATCTAATTAGTTTTAGATGAAAAGCAATAAATCAATCTCCTCATAAGAGTCTTAATATTTGCGAGTAAACCTCTGTAGATATATTTTGTTAAACTACGCTTACGAAACTATGTATTGAAATTTACTGTTAACATCATTGATTGAATTTTATTTGGAAAAGCCTTTGCAAAGCAATTCCGTTGCACGCAATTCCGCGCAATTACGGGAATATTTAATTGCTTCCTTGTTCCCAATTTTTGCGCAATTCCGGGCAATGAAATTGCGTAAGCGGAAGCAACCATTGCACGCAACGGAATTCCGATTAGAAACCCTTTAAGTATTTTTTATCCTTATGTTTAAATTTCTTTGGTCTTAAACCCTCCCTTGGGTCATGTGAGATTATTTCATCTATTTACCTTGGTTAGTATGGAAAGAGATTGTAGAGAGAGGTGACGGGAATACAGAACCCTGGATATTTCAAATTAAAAAAAAAAAAAAAACATTTTTGTTGTTGTTGTGAAAGACTCTGCATACAATTTAAATATGACACTAAACTGTTTGTTTTTGTAATTTTAAAACCAAGCTAACTGAAAATTACAACATCGTTAATAAAAGAATTGTAAACGTAAATTACAGGTAACCCTCCATTCAAGATGGGTCCGGCATGCCCAATTTCCGACGGTACCCTTGAAACCATAATCAGATCAATGATGTGGAAGATAATGTTGTTATTCTAAGTTGAAAAGTGTTTAACTCTGTTAGTTTATCTTTTGTTTCTGAAGCAAGAAATGCGCTAGCTAGATTTGCAGAGAAACTGCATACTACTACTACTAACTGCAGAAAGTATAGAAGTTATGAAATAAAAAAATTGTGTAAAATCCACAATCATCAAATTTCAATTTTTTAAGTATGCAACATTTTCAATAAAATATGTTTTTTTATTTGTCAACTAAGAGAATATCATGTTACAATTAAACCTCCATTTAGAGAGGGAGAAGGAGGAGGGGGGGGGGGGAAGGGTAAACCATTTCTTGTGCAATTTTTTTTAAAGAATGAATATATCCTGGTTCCTTAAACACAGGGTTGAATGGTTGTGACGAGGAGACACCACTATCTTCAACCTGCAAAAATATTTAACCGTTTAAGATCTGAATTGAATTTTTATTTCTTAACCCTTTAAGCCTTGAACCATATTTTTATTTCTTAACCCTTAAAGCCTTATCTTTATTTCTTCACCTTTCAAGCACTGCATTGCATTTTTATTTCTTAACTATTTAAGCCTGAACTGGTTTTAATTGTTTAACCCTTATATCTGGGCATTTTATTTTGTTGTAAAATCCTTTGAGCTCCATTCTGTATATTTAAGAACTCCGCTGTAACCATTCAAGTCTGCAATGCATTTTTCCTGTTTAAACCTTTATAAGCTCTGAACTTTATTTCTATTTTTTAACCCTTTAAACCCTGAACTGTATTTCCAAGAGTGAAGGTATTAAAAAAGGTGGGGGTGCCAAATGCCCCCCCCCCTCCCCGCCTGTTTAGTGTTTAGGGTTAAATTTTTTTCAAATAGGAAATACCTGAACATTAAGGGATCTAGGTTCTTCCCTTGGCCGCTCAACACGTGATTCTTGAATTCTCTCACCAGGTGCCTCTGCTGGTGTTTCTTGAATTCTCTCACCAGGTGTCTCTGCTGGTGTTTCTTGAATTCTCTCAACCGGTGTCTCTACTGGTACTCTTGGTGTTACCACGCCACTTCTTCTTGAAGATCCTCTAGCTCTCCCTCTAGATAATCCTTCATTTGATCCCTGTCTGGAGTTATTATTCTCTATTCCTGATTGACCATGTGTAACTGATATCCTTGATCTAAAAATAAACATGAAATACAGATTAAAAAGTTGAAATCCAAGATACAAAAGTATACAGGGACTGAACTTAATAAATTTGAGCTACGCCGCTGTACTACCTAATGCCGGTTCAAATTCAATTGAAAGTTATAGAATCAGATAGGAGTTGAATCGGTGATTCAAATTTTAACCAGCAGTTATAGGCAGTTCAGGGACTCCGCAAATTCATTAAATTCGGTCCCAGAAGATGTCTCCATAAATGAAAAAAATGTAGCCCCCCCCCCCTAACAGCTACCTCGTATTCTGAGCTGGGAAAGATGAGAATCTTGAATCTGTGTTTGAATCCGTCCTTGTGTTAGAATTATCACGGGATCTTGGACTATCTCTGTATAATAATTATATATACAAAATAATATTCTAGGCTTTTTTATTTTAAATTGTGGCTCTATCTGTGAGAATTTTCTCTTCGCACAAAATAAACCAAATTTTTGAAATTCTAAACATCCATAAACCTTCCCTGGGGTCATGTGAGGTCTCACAAAAAAATGTCGTCCCGATCGGTTCAGCCGTGTTGATGTTTTATGGACAAACAAACACCCAAACAATTGTATACATATAGAAAACTAGCTGAAGGGCCCGGCGTTGCCCATAAAAAAATATTTAAAATTAAAAAATTTTGAAAAAAAAATTTATAGAAAAATCAGCCCACTCGGTCCAGCCGTTTGACTGGCCAGAGGGAACATATATACGAACGTCTTGTTTTATCATGTGTTCATATTATTAAATAATGTTCATTTATCTTGGTGATTTGCGAGAAAATCTGTTTACAATGTCGGATTTTTTAGGTGCAATTTGTGTATTACTAGACACATTCAAAACTGGACATGAAGGTATGGTTTAACAGATTTTGAAACTTCTGGTCAAACAATTTTCAATTATTTTATTTGTCATATTTTTTTAAAAGCAATTACTGTGTAAAGTAGGAATTATACGCGGACAGTGAAACAAAATGGCTGTTTTTACACTTTTTAAAGTGAATTCCACTTTATTTGTTTTCTATTCTGAGTTAATACCTGATAACTTCTTGTCTTCTTGGTATAATATTCCTAATATCTTCCTAAAAATGAAAATTGAAAAAATTATTAAAATGAAAGTGCGCACATAAAACCGTATACAGTTAACCATTTATATCGTGTTTACACTTTTCCAATTTAAAAACTAAGCTTCCCTTCCCCCTCATTGTTACTTTTTTCATATTATCCCGCTGAACCACATGTTCCTTCCTTAACTCCTACCATCTACTTTCTTCCTTTCCCCTCTCCCTTTTCTACAATTTACAAACTTCACTCCCCTTACATTCTTCCTTCCCTTTTTATTCCATTTACAACCTTCCTTCCCATTTCTTCTTTCTTCTCATTCCCTCCTTTCTACCATTTACAACCTTCGTTCCAATTTTTTCTTTCTTCTCCTTCCCTCCTTTCTACCATTTACAACCTTCCTTCCAATTTGTTCTTTCTTCTCCTTCCCTCCTTTCTACCATTTACAACCTTCCTTCCCATTTCTTCTTTCTTCTCCTTCCCTGCTTTCTACCATTTACAACCTTCCTTTCCATTTCTTCTTTCTTCTCCTTCCCTCCTTTATACCATTTACAACCTTCCTCCCCCATTCCCTTTTTCCTTCTCCTTCCTTTCTTCCTTCCCACTCCCTCCTTTCTACCAATTACAACCTTCCTTTCTTCTCCCTTCTTCCTTCCTCTTCACTCCTTTCTACCATTTACAAACTTTTTTCCCCTTTCCTTCTTCCTTCCCCCTTTATTCCATTTACAACCTTCCTTCCCCTTCCCTTTTTCCTTCTCCTTACCTTCTTCCTTTCCCCTCCCTCCTTTCTACCATTTACAACCTTCCTTACTTTTCCCATCTTCCTTCCTATCCACTCCTTTCTACCATTTACAACCTTCTTTACCCTTCCCTTCTTCCATCCCTCTTTATTTCTTTTACAACCTTCCTTCCCTCCTACCCTTTCCAATTTCTTCATTCCCCTTCTCCCCTGTCTGCTATTTACAACCTTCCTTCCCCTTCTCTTCTTCCTTCTCCCACTCTCCTTTCTACCATTTACAACCTTCCTTCCCCCTTCCCCTTCTCTCTTCAGTTCAATAGTTTCTCCTGATATACCTTCATCTTAATCTGTGCAGCTTCCTCCTCTGTTTCCGGTATTTTTATATCCTCAAGAGCCTTAACAATATATTCATCTTTTATATCCTATATAATAATGCATAAACAATATAACCATTTTTATATCCTCTATAATAGTACATAAACAATATATCAATCTTTTATATCCTCTTGCGCCTAACAATTATATCCTTAAAGTTATAAAATGTGATTGTTATTAATATTATGATACGATAAATTTCGTTAAAAAACTTAACATACAAAAAATTTATTTTGAAAAATACCGAATTTCGTGGAAAAGCTTGTGGTACCACCTCAAATTCCGCTTTTTGCATTTCTTAATTAGAAAAAACACGCAGATTTCCAATTTTTGCGCGGAATTCCGTGTTAATCTGTTTCGTGCAAAAATGCAGGATTTGGTTTGTATGCAGAAAGCTATTTTGAACCATTAAGTAAGGATGTACGTAAATATTTTTTCTCATGTTTGTGTTGTGCCCCGTGTGATACATTTTTAACGGCTCTATCTGTACAGCACATAAATATATATGTACAGTGTACACTGTACAGTACTCTATTATGTACCTAAGTAATTAACTCCAAATGCTCTATCTACGAAATACATAAATAATTATGTACAGTGTACAGTTCACTATAATGTACCTAAGTAACTTTCTCTAAAGAATCTAGCTGTGAAGTACATAAGTATCTATGTACAGTGTAACATACTCTATTATGTACTTGAGTAACTATCTCTAAAAGCTCTATCTGTGAAATACATAAATATCTATGTACAGTGTACAGTTCTCTTTTCTATAACTGAGTAACTATTTCTAAAGGCTCTATCTGTGAATTACATAAATATCTTTGTACACTGTACATTATTGTATATGTACCTGAGTAACTATCTCTAAAGGCTCTGATTGTTCTGTAACAGGTTCAAAATCTCTGGCTGTCTCAAGTAAAGCATCCAAAGCAGCAACAGGGTCTACAGTTGAAGCTCTAAATAGATCACAATAATAACTCTCCTTAACAACAAATTAATCTTTAACAACTAAGAAAATATTCTGAACTATTGGAGTGTAAAATATCACTACTCGTTATTAGTTATTGTTCGCGAAAATCAAAAGAGCTGAATCAGAATCAAATTTGGATTAGATTGCACTATTTTTTCATCTTTTAGGAGGAAATGGTTGAATTAATAATACTTATCGTTAAGAGAGTAGAGTCTGAATGTAAATAGACTAAGTCACTCAAACCGTAAATTATTCAATTGTATTTATAACGTAACTGATCATTCAAATATTAAAATATGTAAATTCCAAAATTTATTGTGTTGATTTTCTGTTATTCTTGGCTCTTAATATTTCCTCCTTATAGCAGTTTAAACATTTAAATCTTTAAACATAAAATAATTTTGCTTTTTAGAGGCTTTCTTTATCATATTTAAAACTAACCTTTTTATCTTTTTCATAATATAAATTTTCACATTTTTGTAATTTAATAAAATTTAATTTTCTTGTTGTGAATCTTGTCAGTCAAAGAAACTTGGTCAAAAAAAACCAAGCCCAATGGTTACCCACACAGGAAGAGACGATATAGACTATATAGACTATATAGACTATATAGACTATATAGAGGAGTGTCTAAAATTTATATATTTTGTTTCCTTAAATATTCATGATTCTCTGCAACTGCAGAACTTGTTTTTTTCAATTCATTTATTAAGCCATTAAAAGACAGAAGTTTTATTTAACCTGGGATCATGATTTAATAAATTTTCTGGTCGTCTTTGCAGTCTGATTCTCTGTGGATAACCCTGTACCTTAAACCGTGTACTGTTAATCTAATACCTGGTTGAAAGTATAGGTTCAGGGGTTTTGGATGTTGTTGTTGTTGCTGTTGTTGTTGTTGTTGTTGATGTTGATGTTGTTGTTGTTGTGGTATCAGTGCTCTGACCTCTACTAAAGTTGAATCGTCTTCTGTTCTGAAAATAAAGAAAACATTTCCTTAAATAAGACACGGAGAAACAACTTAAGTTTGAATGATGTGCAAATTCAATTCACCTCAGTTGGTCGGATTCTGTTCTCTTTGATGCTATTTTCTTCATCTTTCACCTACAAAAATATTTTTTTTTCTGTGAAAGTATCTAGATCAATACAAGGTGACTTGGCCTTGCACTTTTTGTTATCGAAGTCCAGTCCCATGAGAAACAGGAAAATATTTTGAAAAAAATTATATCTGAACTTTAAATGTTTTCTAATAATTAATCTATTAGTAAAAATTAGGTCATTTTCGACCTATAAAATCAACTTTAAAATTAATTTACGCATATTTTCTTACTTTGCTAACAAGTCGTCTTATAGATGCTCTGGGAGTTTGAGCAATCACCTCTTCTGATTCAGTGGTGGCTTTCTCAAAACTGGTTTCAGTCGTACTCTGAATACGGAACTTCTTCCTGTAAAAAAAATAGTTCTAAATAAATGAATTCGTAGTTGTAGTTTTCTGGGGGTGAATAGTAAGATGGCAAAAGCATAGATAAAAAATTGACATTATTTATTTATTAAAAAGGGAGTGTTTGCAAAAAATGAAAGGGGTAGGCTGATATCGAATTTTATTGTAGATCGATCGTAATTTTAGTCTAAGGAGAAAATGGTAAAAAAGTCTTATACCCTTGAGCGTTATAGCTGTCCACATAAATTGACAGAGTTGCGTTATTTCACTTAGATCGTAAGTATAAGCTTCAAACGAGATTTTTTTCGATATTAGCCTTTATCCTCTTCAATTTTTCGCGAACTCTTCCTTTAAGGGAAATAATGTACATCTTCATCTAACCCCTCCCTTCCAGGTCAGCTGTACATTAAAACCCTTAAACTTGTGGAGCTACATACGGACCTAATTAAGTTATGTCATGCCTTTTCAAACTCTTCTTATAGTTTTCATTTTACTTTTGCAGAGTGTGAAAAAGAAGCTTGTTTTAATAAATTTCATGCAATAATTTCAAGACTTGCCTATTTTGTTATTTTAAAAATAAAAATTGACCTGAAAAACTTGCGACTGGCGGTTGTCTCTTCAGGTTGGACAGTAGGAACTGGAGTAGTTGGCACAAATTTCACACGGACTATCTGAAAAGAGATGCTATGGGCGTCGGCTTTTGATTCGTATGAGTTTTTTTAGAAGTTTAAAGAGGCTCAAAATATGGTCTGGGGATATACAGACTTTGTACAAGCCGTTTTTGAACGGTTAGTTAAAATTGTTAAATAACCAACTATTCTGGTAGCCTCTTGTTCTTTAACTAAGAACTGAACGTTCCGTTTGTAAACGGTATTTTCTCAAAGTTCTCGTTCAATAACGATCACAATTTTATTAGCAGCGTTAAAGGAAGATATTTTAGAGATTGTTAACGGTGCCAGCAGTTACTGAGCTGTTAACAATTATTTCATGAATAGCTGAACAAGATTTTAAAACGTCAAAACATGCAAGAAACATTAAAATACATAAAATTTATTTTCTATTTTCTGTAAGTATAAATTTTGAAGTCGAAAAATAAACAAAGTAGAGGTTATTTTAAACCCGTCCGTTCCAATTCTTTTTATAAACCTTACATTATTTATCAAGAACGACTATTCTCGTGTGTTTGTTTATTTGTCAAATTTATAGTTTTTGCATTTTTTAGAGGACTTTATATGTAATAGAATTTTTACCTGTTCATTCAGAGTTCTTATACCGCTTGGTGAACTGACAGTTTGGACTGGAACAGCAATCAAACAAAATTGTCATTTTTTCAAACCAAATTATTTTAAGGAGGGCCCAACTTTTATGAGTTATAATAGATAGATAAGAAGTGACGCTGATATTATTGTTTTTTTTTTGCTTTTTCATAATTTTGAATTAACTTTACTTAATGAGGTAAAGATTTAATCTGCTAAAGCAGGTTTTCATTCATTATGTGGAAAAATACAAAATTTTAAAATTTCTCTTTAATTGAAGAGCTGGATTACAAACCACTTGGCGATTTAATAAAACAACTTTTTTAATAAAAAAAGAAAAAAAGAAAAAAAATGTACTGAACAAATTTTAACAAAGGGTGCTTGACAATAGCGAAATTGTACTATGAGAACTAGGGATTTTAAAAATTAAGTTGCAATAATTGCAAGATTCAAAATCCTCAGCGACATTTCATGAGCAGAAGAAAGAATAATGACGACATCTACTCCACAGTATTTTAGTTTTTCTTTTTATGAAAATTTTTTTCCTGAAGAGGTTCCTTTGAACGGGGCTCCCTAATTAGATAAATTATTATTAATAAAGAAAATTGATTTTCCCCGAGGAAAATTCACTTCAACTTGATGATATGCATCAAACAAACACTTAGTTATTTTAATAACCTCAAAAACATAAAATATTCAATAAAACAAACTTTTTAAATATTTACGTATTGGAAGGGGGGGGGGTATATTTAAAGTACTATTGCATTTGGGCCCATAAAACTTGTTAAAAACCACTTTTACTATTTGCTTTAAAATTAACTTAATTAATTGAAATGGATCTGTGTACACTGCATGACTTCTATGTTTAATGTTCAATATAATGTTTGAAGTCATAATTTAAGTTTTACAGTCGTCTTCCTATTCCACAGTTGTACAGAAAACCCCTTAATAACGATTACATTGAAAGAATTCATCAAATGTCGTACTCTTCACTTTCTGATAATGGAATATTGCAGATATTTAGTTTTTTAGTTAAATTATTATATGGAACTCTTTAAAACTGTTCCCGCATATTCATGGCTATTTATTTATGTTCGCAAATACTGAAATTTACGTAATATAGTATAAAACTCATTGAAAAATTGTCAAGACGACATTTGATACATTCTTCCGATGTATTCGTTAAAAAGGGTTTCACTGTATGTAAACCACTATATACCTGTGAGTCTCCAAGAATGGCTTCTTTGATCTCCTGATTTGTTAATTTCTCGATAGGACTATCAACTATATCATTTACTACAGACTATAACAGGGAGTATGGAATAGAAGGGAGATACAACTGACGCGGTTCGCCTTACCATATGATTATACATGCTTTGCAGACGAGTACTCCATTTGAATAAGAAATATTTGTCTGATGTACAATTACCGCGTATACAATAACCTTTTCTGAATATTTCTTATACAAATGTAGTGCCCGTCTGCATAACATGTATAATCATATGGTAGGGCGAACCGCGTCAGTTATATCTTAATATCTTACATAACTTATCTTACATCTTATATTATAAAACTCTGTATATTTAAAATTTATTTGAAAAATTAACCTGATTAGGAATTTTAATCTTTATTCTCTGTTGTTCAACTGTTTCTTCATCCGGTATAATATCAGGTGTTTCTATCTCTACTTCCGGTTTAGCTCCAAGGAATGGTCGTCTTCTAAACAAGATGGCGGCTTGAATTGTTTGCAACAGAAATACAAAATATTTTGAGCTGATCACTGAGACATTTAGAATATTTTGAGGTCGGAACATTTGTGTGAAATATATTGATGAGAATTCAAGCTATATTCACTTAAAAACATTTTTCGGGAAAAGTCGTTTTCTAGAAATTTCAGCCCTTTTCTTTTTTTACTTACTTGAAAGTATTTTTGAGGAAAAGTCGTCTTCTAGCAATGGCGGATTCATCCTGTTCTTCTGCTCTTGATGTAACAGGTTGCTCTGCCGTCACTTCTTGCTTTAAGGCTCGGGGTAGAAATCCTCTCCTGCCTAAATGTCGTATTTAATTAGCTTCGAAATATTTGATTTCATTTGTATTTCCGGGACGACTTTGTGACCTCGTAGCTCCTGTATTTATATCCGGTTACAATATATTCAGTTAAATATTAGAAATTCAAAACATCTTTTTGTTCTTCTCAATACCTCTTCAATAAGAGTTATAATTGATAATATTTCAATCTAACATAAAAATTTATTTAAACTAATTTAGTTTGACATGGCTAATAAAATTTACATGGCTAATTGAAATATGTTGATATGATGCAAATACTAAATATATTGTCAATAGCTTGTAAACACAAAAATTATTCATCTAAAATAAAAAATAGTGTGAAATAACTTAATAAGTATAAAATCAGTGTGTGAGTCTTGATTCATAAATCTTAACATAAACTGAGGTTTTGAGGTCAAAATAAAATTGCTTCCCCTTCTATATCCACCAAAGCACTTTTTCAACTTTTGCCCCTCCCCCCCCCCTTTCTAAATTCCTAGCTTCGGACCTGATAACCCTGTATATTCCCAGTAAACATGAAAGGAAAAAAACTCATCACACAGAGAAAACTCTTTGACGCTTTAATTATAAAGTTATTTATTTTCCATCACTAGCGTGGGTAACTGAATATATCTCGTGGTTAGAAACTTGAAATTAGATAATCATTAACACTTTTAATAACAGCTGATATAACAGGCAATAAATTATAATGACGAAATAGAACAAACAAACATACACGTTAAAATGGGAAGAAAAATGTTAAAAAGCATTGTTATTATTATTATACCCTCTTGGGCTAGCAATACAGGAATCAGGAATAAGCTTACCAAGATCTAAACAGAATCTTTTTAAATATATTTTTTTTTAAGGTAATTCTATTTTTATATTTTTTAAGACACCCTATTGGTTTTTGTCAACCTTATTTTACATTCTTTAGACACCCTGTCGTAGATATTTCTAGCGAGCATCTGTATCCTCTCAGAACTGTTGCATTAGTTTGACCTTTTCACGTCTCAATAACAAGAATACGCAATAATAAACACATCCTACCAGTTTGACTGCCATGGTTCTACTACACCTTTATTCTGAAAATATGTAATGTCAGGTCTAGCCCTAGGTGTGGGGCATCATCTTAAAAGAGTTGGGGCAATATTTGCAATAAAATGG
>NW_019398298.1:0-926 GCF_000591075.1 Eurytemora carolleeae
TATTTCAAACTTATATTTTTTGATCTAACAAAAGTCATAGTTTGAAATTTCAAAGGTTTATGACGTTGGAATCCAAAGATATAGAGATTAGAAAATCAGAGTTTGTTGCAAAGAGTCAATTCCTTTACGTAATATAGTATAAAACTCATTGAAAAATTGTCAAGACGACATTTGATAAATTCTTCCGATGTGTTCGTTATTAAAGGTTTCACTGTATAAAGTTGTTATCTTTGTTTGTTTGTTTGATTCTTTGTTTGTCCGATCATAACGTCTTAGGAACCCCTAAACCGGTTTGCCTAAAAACTTTGAGGATTGGAGAACTCGGGAGAACCACAGCAATGTTTTCAACTTGGTTTTGAGATTAAGTGGGTCAACTTCTAACGGGAAAAATAGCTAAAATAGTAATTGACGACAAGGAGCGGGTAAACGGTGGGACTAACTATGACGCTGGGTTCCCAAGCTAGTTTTTAAAATTTTAAAGCAAATCTCAAATTAACGGAGAATAATTAAAATCAATATAAATATATAAAAAAGAGAAAAGTTTTTAATCATAAATCTATAATAGCATGTAAACTGAGCTGAAAACTTTAGAATGGTGGATATCGAGATTAATGCTTGATCCTCTCTTTTTCTTAATATCGAGACTAACCTTATCTCGTGCTTGTATCTTGAAAAGTGTATAAAATTCAACCAATCAGAGTCGCGTATATGAAGCTGATAAATTTGAAATTTTGCGCGCCATTTAAGATTAATATACAGAAACGGGAGGGACTCTCTAAATTAAAAAACCCGGTTTATGATTTTTCTCTGCTATATCCAAGAAAGAACGGTTTAAGAAGAAAATCAAAAGTGTGTCCATTGGATACTCAGATTAAGTAATCGGGATTAAGGATATCTCATCTAAAGTACTGATGTTTGTGTGGGTA
>NW_019398298.1:1371-3598 GCF_000591075.1 Eurytemora carolleeae
AGTGTTGTGGAAAACTTCTTTATGATTCATTTGAGACATATTAAACTTTTTAAAGATCTGTAAATCATGAGTTTGAGCGCAAATTCGACGTTCAAAACTCCTACTTTGGGGGTGGATACGTTTTCAGAATTAGTTTTTTTAAATTATTAAATAACAACAACGAAAAATAAAGTAAAAAGTATACAATAATTCAACTACCTTACATAGCCGGTCACTCCCTTTAAAGAACACTAGATCAGCCATTTTTAAAGGTTTTATATTTTGTTTTCCAAATTTTCCAATAAAATTAATATTAAAGGGACTGTAAGCGTGATTAATTAATGACCTTCCAATTAAGTAAAGAGGAACAGCCCTGATTCACAACGATACCCTTTAAACCTTTGACTGATCAACGATGTCGGACATATCCCTGTCAATCTACTGGAACGCTATAAATTGCTAAACACCTTGTTAGCAAGCTGTTCCATATTTAAAAAACATCAATATTACTTTCTAAAAATAAAATAAAAATTTACTTTTGAATGTTTAAAACCGTTGTTAACGTAAACCAACTGATCTATTTTCGAGTTACGCAAGTAGCAGACCAACTGTTTAAGTTCAAACTGTACACAGCGTACAGTTGCGTTTTAGAGGAACTCAAGCGGGTTTCGATATGTTTAAGCAAGGAGACCTCTCTACTCGATAAACAGTTAAAGTTTTCAAGGGTACCATTGTGAATCGGAAATTGCCCTCTATGCATGTTATGTTCACATGAAATAACGCATACAGTCTCTTTAAATGTTTAGAAAATTGTTTCATCACATTTCATTTAAAGCTGGCAAGCTGATAATGCTTGATCCTCTCTTTTTCTTAATATCGAGACTAACCTAATCTTGTGCTTGTATCTTGAAAAGTGTATAAAATTCAACCAATCAGAGTCGCCATTTAAGATTAATATACAGAAACGGAAGGGACTGTCTAATTAAAAAAAACCGGTTTTTGATTTTTCTCTGCTATATCCAAGAAAGAACGGTTTAAGAAGAAAATCAAAAGCGTGTCAATTGGATACTCAGATTAAGTAATAGGGATTAAGGATAACTCGTTCTAAAGTTTTCAGCTCAGAGCTCACAACTTTTGAATCTTGTGAAAAACTGATTTAAGTCAAATAAAATAAGTTTTAGTTTATTTATTCAAAAGCCGGGACATTTCAAATTTCATTAATTAAAAATCAAAAAAACCCAAAAATTTAAATTGAAAAATGCCAGTTCAGCTCAGAGTTTAAAAAGATTGAGAGTTAAACTCTACTTCATTTAAAAGTTTCCATCCCAGTTAAAACTTTGGAAAAAGTAAATAACATATTTTAGAAGTTTAATAGTTATGAAAATGCTAAAAATAATCACAAAGTTTTAATAAATTAATTTTGGTAAAAAAGAACTTTATCAATTTTGATTTATTGTATTTTCTCTCAGGACAGTGGACAAACGTAGGAGGGGCAGTAGATATGAAGGTAATATCATAATGATGAAGATGATGATGATGATGATGATGATGATGATGATGATGATGATGATATTTAGATCAAATATGATAATAATGAGCATGATAATGATGATAATGATTATGTTGATGATTAAGATAAGGTCAAGTATGATAATGATGATGATGATGATGATATTAAGGTAAAGTATGATGATAATGATGAAGATGATGATGATGATGATGATGATGATGATATTAAGGTCAAGTATGATTATGATGATGATGTTGATATTAAGGTCAAGTATGATGATGATGATGATGATGATATTTAGGTCAAATATGATAATAATGATGATGATGATGATGATGATGATGATGATGATATTAAGGTTAAGTTTGATAATGATGATGATGATAATGATATTAAGGTCAAGTATTATGATGGTTATGATGATAATGATGATATTAAGGTCAGGTATGATGGTGATGATGATGATGTTATTAAGGTCAAGTATGATGATGATGATGATGATGATGGTATTAAGGTCAAGTATGATGATGATGATGATGATGATGTTATTAAGGTCAAGTATGATAATGATTATGATGATATTAAGGTCAAGTATTATGATGATGATATTAAGGTCAGATATGATGATGATGATGATATTAAGGTCAGGTATGATAATGATGATGATGATGATATTAAGGTCAAGTATTATGATGATGATGAAGATGATGATGATGATGATGATGATGATGATGATGA
>NW_019398298.1:3787-9027 GCF_000591075.1 Eurytemora carolleeae
CAATAATAAAAAAATACCATTTAAGAGAATGGTATTTCGATACACAAGGGTACATCTTAAAGGAACTGTAAAGGAAAAATGAAGGGGAGGGGGGTATAGGCTGAACCCTGAGCATTTCAGGAGTTGATTGAAACATATAAGAGTTCTATCTGATGTTCCAGTCTCGAGAAATTGATATAAAACTTATTACCTTATTCATGATTTATCATCATTGTTCTGTTTAAAATGTACACTGTACAGTGTACATCCATCTGTTTATTTACAATTCTTATTCGCTTATAATGGGCCAACCAATCAAAACAACCAACTCTGGTTAGGCGGGTCCAAACTACATAGTAAATTGTGATTTATTATTTGTATTATCTCAAGCTTTGTAGTTGAATAAAAATATGAATGAATGAGAAATGGTTAATAAATATATTTATTGATTAAGCTACCTCTAGGAGCTTAGACTTATTTTTTGAAAAGCCCTCGAAAAATGGATGTAATAACATGTGTCATGAATTAATATTTGTTAAAAGTAAAAATAACTATTTTTTAAGAATTTTCGATATACTTTTTGAACTTATTAAAAATCATCCTTTACACCCAAACCATTGAAGTTAGGGGTCTTTTTTATAAATAAGCAGGACTAGGACATGTATCACACTCCCCTATCTCAACTCTCAGGGCAAAATTATAAGGGGAGGGGTGGAAAACCCCCCCCCCCCACAATCTATATTAGACAAAAACTGCTCAATCGGGATAGGGTTAATATAACTCGTATAGAATATAGATTACTGAGAGAAAAATTTAAATAAAAAGTTTGTTTTAATTTTATCATTTTTAAGTATGATGATTCTGGTGGCATCAACTGTATTGGAAATGATTTGAAGAATGATTTTCAAAAATCCGCCAATTATCATACTTCCGCCCTTCATCAGCTGGCGGAGTTGGCGGAGATCAAACAGTTACAGGTGGCGAATACAGTTTAATTGTTTCATTTTAAACTTTAATTTTCGATTCAAAGCTTTGTCTGATCATCATTCCTTATTTTAATTGAGTGTACACAGCTCCTTCAGTTTACCGGTGTCACGTTATAAAATGTCCGGGCGTGAGATAATGTTTTTACACTGTACAGCTTGCTCTACCTGGTTAGATGTCGGTCCGGTTCTTGAAATGAACCAGACTTGACAAAATGTCCGTTATTCCGAACAAAATGTTAATTATTTTGAACAAAATGTTAATTATTCCGAACAAAAATTTAATTTTACCGATCAAAATGTTTATTATTCCAAATAAAATGTTAATTATTTCAACAAAATGCAAATTATTCTGAACAAAATGCTCGTTATTCCGAACTGAATGTTTGCTATTTCGAACAAAACTGCGTTATTTTGAACAAAATGTTCGTTATTTAGAAATTGTATTCTTCTAATTGAATTTCTAATTGTAGGAGGACATGATGGAGGTAGGTGGACACACCCCCACCGGTAGCCCGACTACCACGCCTCCTCCGATGTGCCTGGACCAAGATAATGCCCGCCCTCGCCTTTTTAACCCTGTATACCCGGGCTCCAATCATTCTTATTCCCACCCCCGGCCCCGCCCACTGGAGGCAACCCAGGTTCAAAGTGCCACTACGCCCAAGATGAGACTTAAATGCCGAAGTGCCACGCCCCCTACAATAGGAATACCTTCTGCACAAAATTATTTAAATGTAAGATATTTATGAAAATTACACACAATTGTAAAGTGAACTTCCATTTAAAAGATAGCAATGTCGGATTCACAACGGTTCCCTTTAAAACGTTATCTGAGTAATAATGCGGAAGATATCGACGTTTGTCGTTTGTCTAGCTTGACAATTGTTTAATTCTACAACTTTTTTCATTGTTTCTGATGTAGAAAATTTAAGGTTCCCATTCGCAAAACTTTTGCGCAATTTTTGCGAAAGAAAGCACAAATTTTTGCTTTCATTGCGCTACATTTTTGCACGAAAAAAAACACTTTGCGCAATCATTCGCAAACTTCATTTAGCGCAAAATTGCGCTATTCTGATTTTTGGTGTAAACTGTTTAAATCAGTTATCTATGAGACTGCACTTTTTTGCATATAATTGTAATACTTAGAAAGGGAAAACTCTATTTTGCAACCTGATGCATGATGGCACACTGCAAATCAAGATGTGCACGATCTCACACAAAAGTCGAGCAGTATTTTTCCAATTACTCATTTCAAACTTAAGATAGAAAGAGACGCGTAGCATTTTTAAATGTACATGTCTAGAGCTACAAAAAAGTATCAGTGAGTTGGCGAGGTTAAACCAAAGGCCAAGGTGTTGTGACACTTCAAAGTACAAGCTGTATAAAAACCTTTGATAAATAAGTTTCAGTGTTGTCTTTATCTCAGTAGGCCTTAGGCCTTTGATATTTCAATCATACATGCATTCGACTAGAATAAGTCAACATTTGAAATATCAAAGTTTACCACCACGCAAAGATTCAGATATCTATAAAATCTATAAAATCAATTTTCAATTTTCTAGTTTTTGTTTATTAATTTTTGTTTATTAATTTTTTTTTATTAATTTTTGTTTATTAATTTTTGTCCCTCAATTTGAAGATTTTGTAACTAAAAGTAACTAATTGAGGGCAACAAAATCATAATTTTTAAATAACCAATTGAGAGCAACAAAATTATAATTTTTAAATAAACCCTCAGTTGTTTGCTTCTGTGCTGAAACTGTCAACTTTGGTCAGTTTGCAATAATATATTTAGCGTAAAAATTTACGTTTTGCCCAATACTTCCGGTTTTGCGCAAATTATGCAAAAACGCGCAAAACTTATTGCGCTTTATTCTGAAAAGATACGCAAATTCGCAAAAGAAATATTTGCGCAAAAAATATGATAAGTTCGTAGAAACCCTAGAAGAAATACGTGCAAGTCACTTTTATAGAGAAGCCACTGTTGAAAATAATCAATTTTTACTGAGAACGTTATGGATATGTCATAGATTTTCGATCAGACAAAGATTATAAGGGTACTGTTGTGCATCGGACATGCCACTCAATAAATGTGAGATTACATCTACAGTCTTTTATGACGGCCAGGATATTATTTAATAATATGTACATTGTACAATCTAGGGAAATCATAAAATAATATGTACATTGTACAATCTAGTGAAACCATTAAATAATATGTACATTGTACAATCTAGGGAAATCATTTAATAATATGTATATTGTACAATCTAGGGAAATCATTTAATATGTACATTGTACAATCTAGGAAAATCATTAAATAATATGTACATTGTACAACCTAGGGAAATCATTTAATAATATGTATATTGTACAATCTAGGGAAATCATTAAATAATATGTACATTGTACAATCTAGGGATATCATTAAATAATATGTACATTGTACAATCTAGGTAAATCATTAAATAATATGTACATTGTACAATCTAGTGAAATCATTAAATACTATGTACATTGTAAAATCTAGGGAAATCATTAAATAATATGTACATTTTACAATCTAGTGAAATCATTAAATAATATGAACATTGTATAATCTAGGGAAATCATTAAATAATATGTACATTGTACAATCTAGGGAAATCATTAAATAATATGTACATTTTACAATCTAGGGAAATCATTAAATAATATGTACATTGTACAATCTAGGGAAATCATTAAATAATATGTACATTGTACNTATTTTTAATTAGTAAAATTGTATTTTTGACAAATCCCACCCCCCTAGTTTAAGAATTTACTGTTAGGAAAATAAAGCATTTAAAAGTTCAATTATGTTTTTTGCTAGGGAAGGGGACCTCAAAATATTCCTAAACCCTAGTTTAGGCGACCACAAAGATGTTCCTAAACTCTAGTTTAGGGGACCTTAAAGATGTCCCTAAACTCTAGTTTAGGGGACCACAAAGATGTTCCTAAACTCTAGTTTAGGGGACCTCAATGATGTCCCTAAACTCTAGTTTAGGGGACCTCACAGATGTTCTTAAACCCTAGTTTAGGGGACCTCAAAGATGTCCCTAAACCCTAGTTCAGGGGAACTTAAAGATGTCCCTAAACTCTAGTTTAGGGGACCTCAAAGATGTTCCTAAACTCTAGTTTAGGGGACCTCAAAGATGTTCCTAAACCCTAGTTTAGGGGACCTCACAGATGTTCTTAAACCCTAGTTTAGGGGACCTCAAAGATGTCCCTAAACCCTAGTTCAGGGGAACTTAAAGATGTCCCTAAACCCTAGTTTAGGGGACCTCACAGATGTCCCTAAACTCTAGTTTAAGGGACCTCAAAGATGTCCCTAAACTCTAGTTTAGGGGACCTCAACGATGTCTTTAAAACTTGAGAGAAAATCTGTCTTTTCAAAACATTGAAAAATCCCTCTCTAAATTCTATCTTTTAATTGTATTCAAGAATAATGTTGCAAACAAGGTCTGAAGGATTTATTTCTTAGGATTCAAAAGAAGATTTGTAAATTATAAATTGGGAACAATGTTTATTTCTAAATAGTAAACAGCTCCTTTAATAAATTTATGTCTCAGGAACACGCCTTCCCTTTCACGCACAAATTCAGACGCGTCTCAGTACGGTGGTTCCCAATATTCATACAGTTCAGCCCCCTCCCCTCTTAGTCCCGCCCACTCCCCAGCAATGCATAGACACTACCCCTCCCCCGCCCTTCCCTCCTCTCCACTCCCCAGGCGGCTCTATCCCGGGGAGGAGGGGGAGGAGGGAGGAGCAGTTACTCTTCCTCATCATGGAGGGATTAGTAGACAGCAGCTGATTAATAGGTATTCATTCATTCATTCATTTATTTATCCTTCCTCTCACCTATTCATCCGTTCTTTTATTCATTCATTCATACATTCAAAATTTATTGTTCCTTTCATTCATCCTTCCTTTCATCCATTCATTCTTTCATCCATCCTTTCATCCATTCGTTCTTTCATTCATTTTTTTCTCTATCTCTTTTTATCTATTCATTCATTGATAAACTTACTTTTTCACTCATTATTTCCTAAATTCATTCTTTTTCTCTTTATCTTATTTGATCCATCTCGGCCCAGTGTGCAAGCCATAGTTTTCGCCACTATTTTTACCACTGTGCTCTGTTTAGTCCTTGCCCTGTTTGTGGAGATAAAATTTCTGGATTTCATTACGGTATTTTCTCATGTGAGAGCTGTAAGGTATTATTATTATTATTATTATTATATTGTACAATCT
>NW_019398298.1:9464-39997 GCF_000591075.1 Eurytemora carolleeae
CATTAGCATGTAGGTCAGTCTTTAGTACATTAGCATGTAGGTCAGTCTTTAGTACATTAGCATGTAGGTCAGTCTTTATTACATTAGCATGTAGGTCAGTCTTTAGTCAATTTTAATTATTTTTAATAATAACATGAACCTTCTTTTAACAAGATTGTTCGCTCAGCATTTGTTTTCAATTTATTCTTTAATTTTCAATTATTTTTATTTCTTTATTCATTTTTTTTTTAAACTGATAAACAATCATTCTACATTTTGATTGATTTAACAACATTGTTTTTTCAAGATATTTGTTTGTTCAGAATAAATATCTGCTTTTATAAAAATATAAAAATGTCCGACATATTGTCTAGGGTAGCCTGAAAAAACTAAAACAAAAACGAGTTTTTAAAAATAAAATAATAAAAGTATAACAAAATTCGCAGAATCCAGATCCTTTAATAATAGAAAGAAATAATTATTATTTTGGAAAACAAAAAAATTCCAAATACAAAAAAATGAAGAAAAAAAATATTTTAATTAGATTTGAAAAATGTTTTCAATTAAATTTGAGGAATGTTTTTAATTAAGATTTGAGAAATGTTTTTAATTAGATTTGAGAAATGTTTTTAACTATATTTGAGAAATGTTTTTAATTTGATTTGAGAAATGTTTTAAATTAGATTTGAGAAATATTTTTAATTAGATTTGAGAAATGTTTTTAATTAGATTTGAGAAATGTTTTTAATTAGATTTGAGAAATGTTTTTAATTAAGATTTGAGAAATGTTTTTAATTTGATTTGAGAAATGTTTTTAATTAGATTTGAGAAATGTTTTAATTAGATTTGAGAAATGTTTTTAATTAGATTTGAGAAATGTTTTTAATTAGATTTGAGAAATGTTTAAAAACTGGGATGAAACTGGAAGCAATTAGAGAAGACCGTACTAGAGGAGGGAGAAGCACTTACCAGTGTTCATACACCTTACCACAGGTATTTCCTACACACTTTCACACAACTTTGGAGATATTGAACGAAATTATAAAATGTCGTCTTGACAATTTTTCAAATAGTTTTTTACTGCTATACCTAAATCTCAGAAATTGTAAAAATAAATGAATAGCCATGAAATACAAATAGATTCTATTTGATTCTATTTAAAAACTAAATATCTGCAGAATTCCATTTTTAGTAGTTTAAGAAGACGACATTTTATAAATTCTTTTGATATATCCAAAGTTTTAGGTTAAACTGTACTTACTTTACCAGCAAACAGAAACTTAAATATAATAAACAAACTTTAATCCCAGCAAACAGAAACCGAAAGTTTATTTATTGTAAACATTAATCCCAGCAAACAGAAATTTGAGTTTAACACAAATACCAGAAGTAAGTTTAACAAGAAGTTTTAAAAGAACTTAAAATTTAATGAAGAGGTACAAAAAAGTAGAAAACTTCTAGAAACGCTGACTTTTTTAGATTTTCCTGATAATTTTGGAGGCCCTTTAGATTTTTAAAGAATGTTTATAAAGTTTGTTTACACCTTCTTGTTCTAGAGTGGTGTGTCAAGTCCAGATTCTAAACCAAGTATCCCTGTGGTACCAAACCTTCTCCAGGTATAGCATCGAAGACGACGATATAGCATCGAAGACGACGCTGTAAAGGGTTAATGCAAAAATGGCGACAAAGTTTGTTGAGACTATCTTTATACCTTATTTTAATGCAAGGGTGACATTTTACAGTTATGTGCATAAAGCCTCAAAATCAACTCCCAAACATTAATTTTTCCAAATAAAACATGTTTTCATCTGGGTGTTTTTATCAAAAATGTCATTATTTAGTTCAGATTTAGTTTTTGTGGTTTTTTCTTAATGACCATTGCATATTGGTAGTTCTAAGAGTTAAGAGCCTAGAGGCCACGCCATGATTTCTAAAATTGAGACTAAATAATGCTTGAGCCTTCAGGTATGCTAGAACTAAATGTTCTTAAGAGTTAAGTCTATTTTAAAACAAGACTAAGGGATTCAGCCTCCAGACTAAGCTTTAAATTTCAATTGGAACCAATCATGTTTAATTCGCGACTCAAATTTGAGACATGGCTCAAATTCTTCAAATTTGGTCTCTGGGTTGGTAGATTGCTATTGGTAATTTCCAAACTATCTCTATTAAAATCTAGGAGATCATGAATGTTGAACATCTTTGGTTTGGTACCCAGCTTTCTCACCGGGGTAAAGACGGATCAGTACAGAGGATCTGTAGGAACTCCAAACCAAACCTGACCGGGACACTAAACCCTTTGGAGGAGAGCCCGATGGAGCAAAGGCTGTTAGGCGCAGGGAGCAGGGAGGAGTTGCAATCTATAGGGGAGCAGCAATATCACAGGTTATTTACACAATTAAATCAAGTAGTTTAGCAAAAGCAAGAGAGACTAGAGATGATCATGAATATCCAATGATCATAATCTAAACGTGTTACATCACAAATTTAGGGTATATTTATAATTTTTTCCAAAAATCATAGTTTGTCAACATTTTATAGGTTAGGCAAAATTTTCATAGTTATTTGTAAGTTTGTATTTTAGAACTGGTTTGAACCTTGTTAGCAGTACAGCAGAACGGCGAAGCTTGGCTGCAACTGACAAGGGCGGAAGACTGGAAGAACACTTCCATGGCGGATTGGAGGAGCCTCGAGGCGGAGTTGGTTTGACCAGAATGGCAGAGCCTCGTGGCGGAGTTGGTACGACTGGAATGCCGGATCAACTTCTTTACCAGCTGGTTAAATGGTGTAAAAGTCTTCCCTTGTTCAAGAACATTTTGGTAAGTTTTTGATTGATTGATTGATTAATTGATAAAAATATTGATGGATTGGTTAACTGTCTTGATTTTATTAATTGATTATTAATTTACAGTTTGATCTTTATGTCTGAGTGTATTGACTGATTGATTGTTTCATTTGACTCATTTAATTGATTGACTGATAATTGACAGACTGATCTTTTTCTCTGACTGTTACGGCTGATTAATTGTTTGATTTGCCTGATTCAATTGATTTACTGATAATTGACAGATTGATCTTTTATTTCTGACTGTAACGGCTGATTAATTGATTGATTTTCCTGATTCAATTGATTGACTGATAATTGACAGATTGATCTTTTATTTCTGACCGTAACGGCTGATTGATTGATTGATTTTCCTAATTCAATTGATTGACTGATAATTGACAGATTGCTCTTTTTCTCTGACTGTAACGGCTGATTAATTTGTAGATAGATGATCAAATATCCCTGCTGATCAACGCATGGTGTGAGCTCCTTGTTCTGTCAGCCTGCTATCGATCAATCAATACCCCGGGAGTTATTTGGTATCCTCTTAAATTAATTTTTTGTTAGACTTTTATTAATTTATTTGAACTATTTTATAAGTTAAAATTTATCATTACAAAATTTATATCTTAAAATTTCATAACGTTATTTTTTTACCATTCTTTATTTTAATCATTGCTTACAGGCATTTATTCCAGCCTTATTTTTCCATTGAAAAAAAAAATGCAAATTAACCAATTTAAAATGTTATAAAAATAAGTTTTTACTAACTAATTGTTTTGGATAAGAAAAAAATTCCAAAAAAACCCAATTTTTTTACCAAGTTACATTTTCATACTTTCATACATTCGAAACTTTATTTCCAAAATATTTTATGATTAAAGCTGCTGAAAGAGATATTCCCGCGAGAAATTAGATATTTTGAAAACTTCTAAGTAATTTCATGTGACACTCCATTCGAAAATGTGACATGACTTATTCGCACAAGCTCCCTTTATACCTTTGTTTGAGTTAAAGGGATGAAAATATTCTTGTGTTTCTCTCTGAAAATTATTATTTGTAAATCTGCTCTGATATTAATTGGAATTGTGTCAACAGTCCCTTTAACGGAAATACAAAGTGTTCCTGTTGGGTAGGAGAGACACCTAGCGGGGATATTTCCAACTAACTTTTTCTCGTGTGCAGGGTGTCTAATGAGGTAAGCTTGAGCCTGCTGGAGGCCAAGGACAAGAAGCTGGATAAATGGGTCGAGAAGATGCTCAACTTTACAGATCAGCTAAGACGGTATCTATCTATCTATCTATCTATCTATCTATCTATCTATCTATCTATCTATCTATCTATCTATCTATCTATCTATCTATCTATCTATCTATCTATCTATCTATCTATCTATCTATCTATCTATCTATCTATCNTATTAAATTACAAACTGAATATAGCAAAATAAAATTATTGATATTTTTCAGGTGATATTCAGCAGTGGTGCAGAGAGAGGCATTCTGGAGTTTCTAAAATTTCTGTAATTCGACAAAAGTTCTTTCTAGAGGGGCATGAATTATTTTTTAATTGCTGCCATGAATTTCGTAAAAATTGGACATCTCTAAAACAATGACAGTTCCCCCCCAACTATGTCTGCTTTATAAGTTTAAAGGCAAAAACGTAAACGATTTAACTACGATATTTCTTACAAACCCCCAAACTTAAAAAAAGAGATAAAAAAGCGGCCATTTTGAAAATTTAACAGAAAAGCAGAATGTGATATTCTCCAATGTAGATGTAGTTTCTAAATGTCTGATAGTTTGAAATGTCTGAATCACAAAGGTACCCTGAAAACCCTTGTATGATTTATCTTCAAAAAATTGGTAATGTTCAACTGTGGATGAGAGAAACAATAGAAGCTAGAAAAACGACGGAAAATGTTGAAAGGGCACCGTTGTGAATCAGGCATGACTTACACTAAAAGGACGTACAGTACCTTTTGAAGTAATTGATTTAAGTGACATGGTGGAAAAAAGAATGAATGAAATGATAGAATTGAACTGTACTGTACTGTACTTTACTGTACTGTACTGTACTATACTGTACTGTACTGTACTGTTCTGTTCTGTACTGTACTGTGCGTTACGGTACTGTACGGTACTGTACAGTACTGTACTCTGTACTGGTGAATAAAAAAGTCTTTCTGATTAAAAATAAAGTATTTATAAATGATTTATATTCAATCGAAATTAAAGATAACAAATTTTTATTCTTAGCTTTCCCCCCGTAGTAAGACGAGGGGAGGAAGCCAATCACAACATTATCTCTTCCGAGCCACATTCTCCTAATTTTCTCGTCCGAGCAACATCAGCATATGATGTGGTGATTTATTTTCTAAATGATATTTCAAGGATGAGTATTAGGAAGTGGCTTGCAGGAGAATATGAGGAATATGTGGCTCGGATGAAAAACTATTGTGGCAGGGTAGGCTTCGAGCCCTCGCAAGGCTAAATTAATTATTTTTTTGACCAAGTGTAAATAATATATAAAGTCAATAAAAGCATATAAAATACATATAATATATATTTTAATATGATTTTTTATCATTCCTCAATAAAGAATTTATCTGTTCTCGTAGATTTATCTGTTAAAAAAATATATATTTTTGTATATATGAATTTAATAAATTGTTACTTGTGAATATGATAAAAAAATATTTAAGACTTATATCTCTCTTTAAATGTAGCTAGATAAAGATCTACTTACAGAACTGAAAACTTTAGAATAGTGGAATTTGAGATTAATGCTTGATCCTCTCTTTTTCTTAATATCGAGACTAACCTAATCTTGTACTTGTATCCTGAAAAGTGTATAAAATTCAACCAATCAGAGTCGCGCATATGAAGCCAATAAATTTGAAATTTTGCGCGCCATTTAAGATTATATACAGAAACGGGAGGAACTCTTTAATTTAGAAAAACTGGTTTTTGATTTTTCTCAACTATATCCAAGAAAGAACGGTTTAAGAAGAAAATCAAGTGTGTCCATTGGATACTCAGATTAAGTAATCGGGATTAAGGATATCTCATTCTAAAATTTTCAGTTTTGTTCCGTCAGTGGCATTTTTTCTTCCTTAATTAGCAAACGATTAAAAAAAAAAAAAATTGAGGCGGGTTCTTCGAATGTTTTTCGTGCAATCATAAACCATTGCTGGGCCTGAGTTTTATAGTTTATAGATACAGCTGTAAACTTTTAAATATTTCTTAGAATAATCTTAGAAATATTATTTAAAAAATAAACTTAGTCTTCAGATCAATTAATTTTGTAGTTAAAAGACTCATTCTTTGTGGGTAAACCTGTAGATTTTAAATATATTTGTATATAAGCTTTCTGATGGATTGATTCCGTTTGAAAGATGTTGAATTGTTTACTTTGGACCATTTACATTGAACAAATCAAAGCAGTTCAAATTTCACTATAATGTAAATTTGTAAATTTCATTAACTTTGTTCTTCGAAATAGACTCTACGCCATTTCAAGTGATTCGAAATAGACTCTACGGTCAATTACAAAAAATGGATAAATGAATGAATGAATGAATGATGAATGAATGAATAATGAATGAATGAATGATAAATGAATGAATTGTGGAAGACGATGCCTGGCCGCGTTAAACAAGTTCCACAGGATTCAACAGAATGAGATAGAACGGATACGGGGCACAGTACTGAAAAACATCTACACGTGTGATCTCGATATAAACTATTATTCTGAACCCTCTAGTAATAAGTTATAAGAAATATATACACTGAAAGTTATTTATGCGTTTTCATTAGAGTCTGACTCACGTCCTCTATAGAATGAACAAATGAATGAATAAATAAATAAATGAATAAAACTTGCGCTAAAAATAGTTTTAATGACAAAAAATTTAGTCTGAACACATTCGTTTGTAAAACAAAACAATTTTATTTTAGAAAACTTGTTAGGTAATTTTTATTCGAGATTAATTTCATAAAACATATATATATAAATATTCTATCTATGTAAACATGTAAAAATAAGATACATTATATTTACTATACGGTACATGTGTTTAAATTTTTTTGGTATTTAATTATTATGCAAACATTTTAATGTAAGAATTATTAAAGATAAATATAAATATGTAAAAATATATCAAGATTTATGTCTCTTCATGGTGATAAAAAACAGTGAAAGCCAGTTAAATGAGTCCTTCCCATTCATTGCATTAACTTTCAAGGGCGTATACAGAAATAAATGTAGGGGGGGGGGGCAAGATGTGCGCGAAGCGCAAAATTCGAACTGTAAATTCATAACACTTGGCTTCTTGGATATCAGGCATAAGTATAAGATACTTAAAAGGCACACATACAGTCCAAATAATTACCTTCTAAGCATTGTTTCTAAAAAATCGACAGTTTTATTATACTTTTATAGGTATATTTAGTATTTAAACTAGAGATAGTAAAAGACATTTTTGAAAATAAAAACTTAACTTAAACTTAAATTCTATGAGTACAATTGCTGCAATCTAAGAATGAATGATAACTCAAGGCTTATAAATAACAGTATTTGATTCATGATAATTATTAATCAGCAATTCACAGATACCAGTCACAACGGCAACTTTTAACAGACTCACATCACTACTAAATAAGACTAGCATATAATGTAAAGTGTGTGAGCTGTACAAATGTATGCAGACTGTGTGTTCTCTGAACCCAACTAAACTCTGTGTACTCTGTGAACTTAAAAGTTAAAATTAGGTTAGGTTGGTTAGGTTAACTTGGTTACAGCATGAGCACTGCACTGTAATTATATATATTTTAAAATTTTGATTTTTTATAATAATCATGAAAAGCAAACTTATTTTTTTTGTGTTCTTCACTCTTCAGTTAAGATTTGAAAAGTGTGAAAGGCTTGCAGAATTCTAGGGGGGGCACTGCCCCCCATCCCCCCCCTGTATACGCCCTTGTTAACTTTAAACATTTTATATAAATCTGTCAACATCTAGTTAATATGTTCTGAATAAAAAGAATTTATATGTTTGCAAAAAGTATGGATGGCAATATACCGGCTCAGTCCAGTACAGTACACTGATGTATATTAGAGATTCAAGATCTGGATTTCAGGGTATGGTTCAAGGCTTCATATTTTCTTCTTTTGTTGCTCTATCCGCCTTAAACAAATCAATTAAACATAATATTCTAGAAAATACTTAAATGATCAGATGCTAAACAGTAATTATGCATCCTTAACTAAGTTTTTATTGTGTACTGCAGTAATTTGCAGTACACTAACCGAAGAAATAATGAGGTTTAGATAGGTCTCCAATCTCAACAATAATCAATAGTATACCATGTGAAGTCAGGTACTCCCTTTAATCCAAAGAGAATATAGTATATATGTTAGAGTGGAATTTACTAGAAAAAAGTGTAAAACGGCTTTAGGCTGCTTCGTTGAAGCCAAATCGCACGATTAATAAATCCTGCCAGGTGGATTTACCCTAGATTATCTACCCTAGATCGTACGATTAGTTGGGTTTGGCTCAAATTATGAGAGAGAGAGAGAGATAGATAGATAAATAGATAGATAGATGAAAACATAAATAGAAAGAAATAAGATGAAGAATAAAAAATAAAAAAAAATAAAAAATGTAAAAAAATGATAAAATCGAAAAAAGGTTCATTTTTTGTAAAAATGAAATTTTATTATAAAAAATTCAAAAATAAAAAAAAAATATTTTTACGAAAATATTGATATTTTATTTCTAAAAAGTGTTTTTTAGAAAATATTATTTTNCACTTTACAAACGATGATTTTCCGTTATAACTATAAATCAAATGATGTTTTTTATTCACCTAATTCATTATAAAGTTTATTTAACAGCTTTAAAAAATTCGAAATTGAAATGGATAGTCTAGGGAACATACTGTATTAATGTACTCGACTGCATAAAATTTGTGAACATTTACATGATTTGTACACTTTGAACTCCCTTTCAGGCTGAAAGGGACTGAAAAAATTCATACCGAGAGATTTACTAAATACCCCTCTAATATATATTCTATTCTCTATGCTTTAATCTCTTAAAGTTTTAAAGAACAGTTTCAGAAAACACACAAAAAAATATTAACTGGTTTTCACCGAATTTATGTTTACGGATTTTTGAAAAGGTTCCGGAATTCCGGATCATTTCCGGAAGAACCCTACTTGTTACCTGCAGATTTTCCAATTCTTTGTCAATCCTAGTGAGAAATTTCTCTGCTCCCTCCTAAGTGTGTTGCCAAAATAAATATTAAAGTGACTGTAAGAAAAGCTCTTGGTAAGGAACCGCCATATCTCATGCGTCAAATCTGTGTACTGCAGTGGGAGGAGATCAAAACAAAGAATTCAGGGGCAACGCATCATTAATGAGGGAAAAAGGGCCCAAGGGGTGGAATAAAAATATATTGCTATTGTATTTTCCATATTGACCAGAAAGCCAAAAATCATATGTATTCCCTCTAACTTGATATAATAACTTGTTTTTTTTTGTTGAACTGTAATATCACATCAGAGCTTTAGTCCTTTGCCTTCAACTTCTGTGGGGGCACTGGGTTTGTTTACATTCCTCCCACATTGTACAGTACACAATTTGCGTGTATCTGAGTTGGGCGTTCCTGTATATAGTTCCTTGCATTTAGGTAAAGATAGCAATGCCTGATTTACAACAGTACTCTTAAAAGCTTTGTCTGATACAGTTAAATTATACATTAATGTTTTTTGTCTATTTTGACTTGAGGTTTCTCCGCAAAAGTAATTTGTGAATTTCTTGCTTAAAAGAAGCAAAGGAAAAAGTATCAGAATTAAACTTTTTCCGAGTCATGAAGACGATATTATTTTCCCATTTTGATCAGATTAAGGTAGGGTACTGTTGAGAATCGGGCAATTCTCTTAGAATGTCAAGTCTCTTAAAATTACGCATTAAGGTTAAAAACAAAGAGAATAGAATATATATTAGAGTGGAATTTACTAGAAAAAAGTGTAAAACGGCCATTTTGTTGTATTGTTTCCATACTGCAGGTGTACTTCACATATAACCTTTTGGGCCCTGGAATATCATTTTAGTTCTACAAATATGTTCCAACTGATGTTCGTCAATAGTTTTCTTTGTTCATTTTTAACCAACCAATTTTACTCANAAAGTTTATTTAACAGCCTTCAAAAAATTATAAATTGAAATGGATGGTCTACTGCATATAGTTCGTGAATATTTACATGATTTGTACACTTTGAACTCCCTTTCAGTTTAAAGGGACTGAAAAAATTCATACCAAGGGATTCTCTAAATTCCCATTTAATACATATTTTATTCTCTTTGCCCACATCTTATTTGGTTAAAAAAGAGATTGATTTTGTTTTAAAGTTGTTTGAAAACACTCTTCCCTGGTTCCTGGCTAGAGCCAAGTCCTAAAAATATATCGATTGTTTGTTAAAAAATAAAAATATAGAGATAGTTAAAATTCTGCACAAAAAAAAATGAAACGTTATGTTGAGATTATTTCACTAGTTTTAATATCAAAGCATAAACTTTATAATACAGTTATCAAATTAACAATTTCACAAATTAACAATTTAATAATGTAACAATATCAAGCAACATATAGTTAACAAGTAACTGTCGGGAAAAAATGAATTAGATGCAGGTGGACTTAAAAGCAAGAACTGTTTTAGCTATTAAGAAAATCCATGAGGAGGGGGCTGAAAAAGCGCCCCCCCCCACCAACCAGGATAGGGTTGATAGTGTGGTTTACCTTAGTGTTAAATTTTCCAGTCCAATCATCCTTTTCTTGTTTGTGGCAAAATCTAGAAAATAATATATTTCTTGTTTGTGGCAAAATCTAGAAAATGATATATTCCTTGTTTACCATAAAATCTAGAAAATTAATAATATATTCCTTGTTTGTGACAAAATCTTTAAAATAACATATTCCTTGTTTAAAACAAAATCTAGAAAAGAATATAAGAAAATAATTCAGTTTGATAAAAAATGTTCAGAAAAAACCTATGGTTTTAAAAGTAGCAAAGAAGATATCTTAAAAAGATGTAAATTTATCCTAGTTTCACGCATATTTTCCCAAGATGATTGTTTTTAACACACTGTATGTTAATTTTTTTTACCTTTTTTGCTCTTCTTCGCAATGACTGCAGTCATCTTTCTCAAATTGAAACCGGAACTGGTTTAGCTAGCAACCGGAAATAGAAATAACGTTAAATATAAACTACAAAGTATAATCCTATTATAGCCTACCTTATTATACAATATAAACAACAAAGTATAAACCTATTATAGCCTACCTTATTAGACAATATGAACAACAAAGTATAAACCTATTATAGCCTACCTTATTAGACAATATAAACAACAAAGTATAATCCTATTATAGCCTACCTAATTATACAATATGAACAACAAAGTATAATCCTATTATAGCCTACCTTATTATACAATATAAACTACAAAGTATAATCCTATTATAGCCTACCTTATTAGATAATATAAACTACAAAGTATAATCCTATTATAGCCTACCTTATTAGACAATATAAACTACAAAGTATAATCCTATTATAGCCTACCTTATTAGATAATATAAACTACAAAGTATAATCCTATTATAGCCTACCTTATTAGACAATATAAACTCGGAGTCTAAAACTTAAATAAGTAGTAAACCAAGTTTATCCAACTTAATATATTTCAATATTAATTATAAAAAAGGTGAATTTCATAAAAAAGTTGCCAAATTAAATATATTCTTTTTTGAGTATTTTTTATTATTGACTCGAGTCTTAATTGTTGATGATAATAAAAAATAAGTACACAGAAAAAGTTTCTACTGGACTACAACAAAATGCAAACATCCATAATATAAATAAATGTGCTACATGAATTCCACGTACTACATAAATTCCACGTGCTACATGAATTCCACGTACTACATCAATTCCACGTTCTACATAAATTCCACGTACTACATGAATACCACGTGCTACATAAAGGTCACGTGCTACATGAAGTCCACATACTACATGAAGTCCACATACTACATGAATTCCACGTGCTACATGAATTCCACATGCTACATGAATTCCACGTGCTACATGAATACCACGTGCTACATAAATGTCACGTACTACATGAAGTCCACATGCTACATAAATTCCAAGTGCTACATGAATTTCACATGCTACATGAATTCCAAGTGCTACATTAATTCCACGTGCTACATGAATTCCATGTGCTACACGAATTCCACGTGCTACAAGAATTCCACGTGCTACATGAATTCCCAGTGCTACACGAATTCAACGTGCTTTATTAATACCACGTGCTACATGAATTCCACGTCCTACATGAAGTCCATATGCTACATGAATTCCAAGTGCTACATGAATTTCACATGCTACATGAATTCCACGTGCTACATGAATTCCACGTGCTACATGAATTCCACGTGCTACATGAATTCCAAGTGGTACATGAATTCCATGTGCTACATGAATTCCACGTGCTACATGAATTCCACGTGCTACATAAATTCCACGTCCTACATGAAGTTGTCTTAACGACGAATAACTGTCACAATATAAACCTATCTTAAGGGACTAAAGACAAAATTTCAATTGAATCTCCATTAAACAAAAAACAACAACTTGGCAAAACCAATTCACAACAGTACCCAATTGAGAAAATTATGAAAATTAAACACTTTTCAACATAGAAAAATGAAAATATCTCTGTCATTTATAAGATAATGATTAATCTAAAAATGTATTGTCACTTGAAATTACAATGACAGTCTCTTGTTGAGAAACAAGAATTAAAAATAACAAGTTTTCGAAATAATACATTTTAATCTTAAAGTCAAAGGTTTCAGAGGTACCCATGTGAATCAGGCATTACCCTCGTTGCCTGGAGGGTCACTGAAAGTTATACTTACAGTTCGTTTAAGACGCTAAGAAAGAAAACTAGAAATAAAATAAAATTCTGAAAACAAATGTTTATTTTCTAAAAAAATAATAACTATATTATTGCACAAGGAACTATACATCTAATATTTCCCGAATGTACAGGGTGTCCCACGAAACTTGACAGTAAAAAGACAACTTGAAGATCGTCTTTGATCTTTGAAATAAATTGCGGCATTCGTTCGTCAACCTATTTTTACCTGTATGATTCTTGAAACAATAATCAGAAAAATCTCCTGGTTCAAAAATTTCCAAAATGTGGTCTGCCTTTTTTAATGTGCTCAGATTTCAATCTTAACAAAATTCTTCAAATCTACGGCAATATTGAAAGCACAAAAAATCAGACCACCTTTTGAAAATTCCAGAACTAGGGGATTTTTTTCGATTATCATCTCTAAAACGTTACTTCTAAATTTTGGTTTCAAGATGAATGCCGCAAATTAATTTTAAAATCAAAGACGACCATAATAACTTGTCTCCTATTGTAAAGTTTGGTGGGACATTTTGTATCTTCTTACTAACTGCCCACAGATACAGATGAGAATTTAATCTACTCTCCAGACCAGGTTTTGGTCTAAATATTTAGATTTAACATTTTTTCAACCAGAAATGGTGTGATGTATTAATTACTGTCGATATATATATTTTTTTTAAATAAAATGAATAATCAGTCCCCCCCCCACCCTTCTTTTGAGGCAAAAATTATAATTCTAAATTCCAGATCCGTTTCTCTCACAAGATTTTGGCCTCCATGGAAAAATGAAATATATGCAAAAAGCCCATTTAAGTTTCTCCCATGGTCAGATTTAGAAAAAGAGCTTTCAAAATATCTATAAATCATCTTACAATCTTGATAAACAGATTTGGTAATTTGTTTAGTAAATGCTCCTGCTAGGTTTTAAGTATTTTCTACAAAATCGACCAATATTTGTTAAGATTATGGCCTTTTCAGGCTAAAAATAGGAAAAACAATTTTTATCTTTGCCTCTTATTCAAAAACCCATAAAGATAGATGCTGATCAAAGTGGTGAATTTGTTTATCATGGCTTTAAGGTTTTTTTTACAAACGTTTTGAAAGTTTTAGCACTAAAGCTGACCGTGGGAGAAGCTGAAATGGGCTTTTTGTAAATATTTCTGTATGTGCACAGAGCTAAATAACCTACAAACCAGGCTAATTTTTGCTCTTGCTTTTATTTTTCTTGGATGTACGTACACGTTAGATTTAGTTCTCAATGTGAATTAATCAATATTTGGTCAAGGAAAAACAAAAAATGATCAGATTTTTTTGTACAATTTGATAAATCCAAAAGACCTAAAATTTGAGAACAGTAGAAAAATAGTAAAACAGCAACCAAAAACTGTAAAAAAAGAATGGTTCTCTCAAAACATTACGCCTACAACTTTTTAAACTAATCTTACTTATAGAAACCAGTAAACTATAGATTGTACAGTATACACTATGTGTACATGACTATGTACTGAAGGAACCTACCTGGAAGTGTTTGTACTCTAATGGATTCACGTGACCATGTGCGGGTGTACAGTTGACAGCAGGAACACAGTCATATGTATCCTTTAGTACAAGATCAGTACAGTATAGTACAAAACAGTAAAGTACAATACAGTACAGTACAAGATTTCTGAACGGACCAGAGAAGGAATGATTTATTGTTTTGTCGGAAAATTGATGGGTTTTCTTTAAGATTAACTTTACGATTTCTGAATGGACCAGAGAAGGAATGAATTTAAAATATTTTAAGATACAAAGGATCCCATTTCAGGCATCCCTGTCTCGCTCTTAGATAAATATGTAAAAGTGTCCATGGTTGTGAATTGGTGAGTTACATGAATTACATGAACATTCCCTTTTTATGGAATAAATAAATTTCCTTGAATAAGTTTAATTGTTTTACACTGGTGTCTCCAATATAGTTGGGCTGGTCCGGATACCTGGAAACAAAAAAATATTATAAATTCATCAAATCAATAATTTACCAAAAGTTTCATATTTCTAGAGGTAGAAGAGATAAATTTACACTGAATCTTCAGGTATAAGAGATATATTTACATGGAATCTTCAGGTAGAAGAGATATATTTACATTGAATCTCCAGGTAGAAGAGATATATTTACATTGAATCTCCAGGTAGAAGAGATATATCTTACAGTTCGTTTAAGACGCTAAGAAAGAAAACTAGAAATAAAATAANTGGGGGTAAAGTATTCCTTTAACCCTGTATTCCTGGGGGGTAAAGTATTCCTTTAACCCTGTATACCTGGGGGGTAAAGTATTCCTTTAACCCTGTATACCTGGGGGGTAAAGTATTCCTTTAACCCTGTATACCTGGGGGGTAAAGTATTTCTTTAACCCTGTATACCTGGGGTGGAGCTAACCAAAGTTGTCTAGAATAAAACTGATGAAGAATGGTTCCAGGATAAGTCCAGTCCAACGCAGATATTTCAGCCTTCATCCATTTTTGTATTTCCAAATGTTTAAAGGAATTATGACGTTATTTCTAGTGACATTCTATTATTTATGTCTAATTAAACCTGAAGTTGAGCAAGTATAGAAATATATCATTGCTTTGCATTTTAAAGAGGGTTAAATTATCATCAATTTTCAGCCAGAAAATCAAGGATATCTCATTTCTCCTGAATAAGGATTAGGTTGTGGATCGGAATATAAAAATAAAGTGTGTCACTTCAAATTACAAACACAGTCAAAACAATAATACTAAGAACAGACAGAGGAAGAAGCATATTTAAATATTTAAGAATTTTGTTTAATCAACACAAAAAATGTAAATTTCCTTGTCCAGGACAGTCTCTGGTTTGCTCCCAATGTTGCAGAGGTAGAACAGAGTGTCAAATCTCAAATAAGAACATTCTTATTTTTTTTTATTTTTTAGGTTTTTAGTTTCTGTTTTAAATTTGTTATAAAATATTTTAAGAAATGAATTTACTTTAAAAAGTATTAATTACCTTCTGTTTCCCTGCTCATGAAGATCTGTCGGAGTTAACCAATCACTCCATTCTTAACAAAAAATAACATCCCTATTTACCAAATGACGTAATTCACTGTTTATAGAGATCTGTCAGAGTTAACCAACCACTCCATTCTTAACAACAATAACATCCCTATTTACCAAATGACGTAATTCACTGTTTATAGAGATCTGTCAGTTAACCAACCACTCCATTCTTAACAAAAATAACATCCCTAGAAGTCTAGGATTCCTTAGTCGTAGCCGGAGATCTTAATGTTGATGGTTAAACCTTGAAATGCTGTCAAGTTCATGTTAGCTTACAGCAGGCACTTTGTTCAGGCTCATATAATGGGTTTCCAAACAGAATTCCGTCGCGCGGAATTGTGCAAACGGAATTGCTTAGAACTGTGCCCATAAGTGCAAAAAATGTTAAAATATGGTTAAAACAATTAGGTTGATAAATTAATAGCAGAGTATTAATATTAGAACCTGTTAGAGACCAAAGATCTGGGATTAAGTCCAACTCTTGATATAACTTCAGCAGTTCACTGGGGTCATTGTGTACCTTTTATAAACAATTAACTGTACACTTTGACTTATGTTCACTAAGCACTGTACTTGAAACAGTGAACAGTCAGCTCATGCGGTAATATTGAAGTTATGAAACTTACAACAAACAATAAACTCAGATTCTTTAAAGATAATAATTGATTCTAGTTAAAAAGGCAGAAACAAGTTTTAAGTAATACAAATTTAGGCATTTAAAATATTGTATAATATATTAAGAATTGTTTTAACATTATAAAATCATTATCTAAAACACAGTTATGTTGATCTTTCTATTATTTTGTGTATGGTAGAAAATTTTCATTTTTTTTCAATGTTAACAATATTATTTTTTAATTAAGATCAAATTTAGTTAATTTTACACAAACCAAGAAATTTATTTATTTATTTTATTTTATTTATTTATTCTACCTTTTTCCTAAGAGCTTCCAACTCCATTTCCTCACTGAAGGTATAAGCACTTGCTAGATCTCCTTCCTAGAACATAAATTCATTTTCAAAATAATAACCATGACAACAATAATAATGGCAATGACAATGTTAACAATAACGATAAACCTAAAAAAAACAATGCCCAACTGTTTCTGCAATGACATTTTGATGTATTCATTAACCTTGTTTTTGTCCATGTAAAGCAGGATGCCAGATTCCTCAAAGGTTTCTCGGATAGCGGTCAGTCTATAAACATATTATTAAATTGTCTGTTAACATTAGATTTATGGTGTATTCTATGACCTAAACACTAAATCTCCACAAATATGTTCTTCATGACCTAATATGTACTCTATGACCTACAATAAATCCCTCCAAATATGTACTCTATGACCTGAATGCTATAAATCTTAAAATATTTATTTCATAACTGAAGACATCTTCATTTGTACTTTATAATGTACTCTTTCACCTGAAAGCTATATCCCTCCGAACGGCCTCCTTTGAATCCTCTGAACTCATTAACAAAGGCCGGTCAGGTTTATCTTAATGATAGATTGATAAATTTCATTTTAAAACTAATCAACAGTAGTCGATTAGTTGAGTAATTGTTAAATCTATTTTATAAAAGGTCTCTGCAAAACATTTTCCTTTGACAAATATATACCCCTAAATTATATTACCAAGAACAAGCTCCTCTAAATCATCTTGAGACCTTCCTTTTCTCTGGAAATAGTTCATCCAATCCTAAATACATAATAATTCTACATTTAATCTATCAATTAATCAAGAAAGCAATCAATCAAGAAAGCAATCAATCAAGAAAGCAATCAATCAAGAAAGTAATCAATCAAGAAAGCAATCAATCAAGAAAGCAATCAATCAGGAAAGTAATCAATCAAGAAAACAATCAATCAAGAAAGCAATCAATCAAGAAAGCAATCAATCAATAAAGCAATCATCAAATAAAGCAGTCAGTCAATAAGTCAATAAAAAATCAATGCTTTTACCTGGCTAAGATCTTCTTTGGACAGAACTCCACCAGGAAACACATAAGCACTTGGCATGAATTTGCTTTTGCTACTGCGCCGCAGCATCAAGACCTGAACAAATATTGTCTTCCATGTAGATAAAAAAATCTGGGAACTCTAAACTTACACAAAAAATCCAAGATTTTACGCAAAAAAATCTCATAACTCTAAATTTACAAAACAAAGGGAACTCTGAATTTACGCAAGAAAATCCGGTAATTGTGAATTTACACATACTATTTTTTCTACATTCAATATTCTTAAAGTGTATTCCTATATTTCTTTTCCGATTTATATTTAAGAATAATGGATCTCATGAACCATTCAATTAGGTACTATATTAAACCTTTACTCAGTGATGAAGAAATGTTAGTTTTACGTTACCCCTGGATAGTTTACATGTAAAAACTATGTTAGCAAGTAAATGTATTTACTCCTATATTTGAAGCAAGGTCTGCATTGCAGTTCAATTATACAACTATGCCATAAATAAAGTTTTCTAAAGAAATTTTTTTTTCTATTAAAATTTGCTAATGATTGTTTTGCAAATAGAATAAATCCTTATGATATGAGATTCTTAAAGAAACAATTGAAATGATGCCAGAAAGCTGTAAAAAAGGAAGACGACTTTTGGACTCAAGTTATGATTTTAAATAGTTAGAAGAACTAGAAGTACATTGGCTTTAAGTGAACTGTCAGCATAATTTCAAGTGACCCTCCATTAAAGATGCCAATGTCCAATTTGCAAAAATTCCTTTGATTGCAACATTATCTGATCAATAACGAAAAGTTTTTCTAGGTTTGAAAAGTTTTTAAATTCTGACAATTCCTAAGTGTATTCCTACAGTAAAAATGTGCATGTCATTTTTGTAGAGAAACCACAATAGAAAATAGTCAGTTTTCAAAATGATAAACATTGAGATCTAATCAAAGCTTTTAAGGGTATTTTTGTGAATTAGGCATGGCCATATCTGCATAGAGGGTTAATTTTAATTACGTTTACAGTCCCTTTAACATTTCAATATTTAAACTACGTTTACAGTCCCTTTAACATTTCAATATTTAAACTACATTTACAATCCCTTTAACATTTTAATATTTTTAAAATACCTGGTAATCAAATATAGTGCTCCAGTCAGGAGAATCCTGTACAGGTAAAACACTGAAATTACAATGTTTAGATAGAAATTTTAAAAATTTATTTAAAATTAGAAAATTATCAATACTTTTGTTCTAGAGATTGATGTGATAGTAATGGGTTGGGGGGTGAAGCTGAAATTATATCCTTTAGTCTAACTAATTATTTAGACACAATTAGACACTATCTCTCTTCTCTCTGGTATATCTCAACACATGAAGAGTTAAAATATATTTTTGTTAAATTTTCATTATATGATTACACTCGCATAGCTAGCGTGTAGGCTTATTGGACAGGATCAAATTCTTGGTTACAACTTGTTCTTCTTTCTTCTCTAGTTCATCTTGTACTGAATGTTTAATGCATGAACCCTGATTTCAGGGCAAGCATAGTAAATTATAATTCACAAGATAAACATGCATAGATTTAAACTGAATGATAAATTGATAATTTGATACATCATTCAATTAAAAGTTCTTGTTTTGGGACATAATCATCCCTTAGCCAACCAGACCATGTAGGTAGGAAACAGATAGGATTCTAAGCACTTTAACAAAGAAAACCCATATAGCTGAGTAAAAAGTAGAGAATGAAAGGAGAAAAGCTTAAAATGCTTAAAAGGTAAAATAGAAGTATGTAGACAAGGATTTTGGAATATCAGGAAAAAACCAAGGATATGTTAAAAAAGGATAGATAAAAAGTATATTAGGACGAGATTGGGGGGGAGTAGGATTGGAACAGAGAAATAATTCTTTTAATTTACATTTTTATTTCTGTAACCATACATGATTGTCGATTTGTACATGATAAAAGTGTTTATGAAACAATAATATATATTTATATCATCAGTTTTTGTTTGCTAATTGTTATTTGTCATGTAAAAAGTCAACAATAATATAAAACATTTCTTTAAAATTTTATGTATGTGAAATCCCAAACTATGAGGATCCCAAACGACTATAAACCAATGTTGGGATTGGACGAATTGGGATTAGAATAAGGATTAGGAAGTTGGAATGAATTAGATAGGGACCAATTGGGAGTAGGTAAAATAGGTTGGAAATTGGAATGGATATCAACTGAAGAGGGAGTTGGGATTGGGATTCAATGAATGTTAATATAATAAAAGGGTTGGTGAATTGGGAGTTAGAATAATTGGTAAGATTGAGTAGGAATAGATGTATTTTGGGAACCACTGTATTGGAAGAGAATAAGCTGTATATAGAGTTTAGAATAAAGATACAGACAGAATAAAATATAAAGTTTAGAATACAGATACAGACAGAATAAAATATAAAGTTTAGAATACAGATACAGACAGAATAAAATATAAAGTTTAGAATACAGATACAGACAGAATAAAATATGTGTGTGTAAAACTATAAGATAATAATGAATTGGTGGATAAAAATGTTAATTAGGGGTGAAGACGACATTTTGGAAGGAATTAGCGGATTATTGTTAAGTTAGAATAAGAGAGAGAAAAGAGTATAAAATTATCATTAGAATCATTCAATAGCCCGCATATATCATATATCTATATTTATGAAGTATTAATCTCTGTTTGTCTGTTTGTTTGGGGATGTCCGATCATAACTCATGAGCCCCTGCCTCAAATTTGATTGGGGAACTCGGAAGAACCATGGAAATGATTTTAATGGAAATGGTCTTAACTTAAATTACCTTGTGAAGGTCAGTGGCATGTCAAAATTAAAGAATTTCTCCTCAAAATTTTTTGATTGTCAAAATATTTTGGAAATCCCTTGATAAAAGTAATCTACTATTTTTTTGTGTGGAACATAGGCAACTAAACACATCAATTTTTAAGACTGGGTCAACTTTAAAGTGTAGCAACGCCTTGGCGTTTTGATTTCATACACACTTATACCTTTAGATAGCCTTAACTTTAAAGCAATTTTTATAGCTTCAGTTTTCAAGTAATAATCAGCAAAATTCTTTAAGATTTTAAATTGAGAGCTTGCAGTTAACCTTTGGATCAAGCTGTGACTAGAGAACTACAATTAGTTATAATAAAATATTCATATATAGAGTTTATTAATTCACCATTTGGCTCAGGAGAAGAATTATTCTCAGGGTAATAACAGGTATGGAGGCTCAGCAAACTCTCTTGGGTAAGTGACATCTATGATTTCTAAGGGGTTTCAAGCCAAACTCCTTTTATACACCCGACTGTCTTGATCCTTTATAAAATGATACCTTTGCACAACACTGAGTGTACGGGGTGTATGAGCAGTAAGTATGAGTGAGGCAGCTTCCCTCCAAATCTTCTTCATCCCTCCCATCTTCTATGTACGCTATGTAAAATTTGAATTCTTCTATGTACGCTATGTACAGGTTGAATTCTTCTATGCACGCTATGTGAAATTGTTGGAACTTAATAACTCTTTAATTTTTGTAGTTTTACACTGGGCAATTATTTTCAAGCATTCTATCTGAAATTTTTGAAATAATCAATTTATTGTGAAATAGATGACAGAGGCTTATTGGTGGTAATTACCCCCCACTCCCCTAAAATCTTGAGGGTAATTACTGCACCTTAGACTCTTGGGGATATAAATAATAAATATCCCCGTCTAAAAACTTGATCTCCAATCTCCATGTCCATGGTTACCAAAAGAGGAAAAATAAAAACGAATTTTTTGGGGCTTCCAGCAGATAATTTAGCTCAATCCACTTAAACAAAGTAACACAGATAAATTTGACCAACTAATTGATTAATTAATGCAGAGGCGTATTCAAGGAGGCCGGGGACTAAGGGGACCTCTTGGATCAGTGAAATCTATAGTTCCAGCAGGGGTTTTCGGGGCCCAAATAGAGTCAGATCATGGGACAACATTAAAACTTTTTTTTAATATTTGAAATTGCGTCTCCCTAAGAACGGTTTATAGATCACATAATACAACAAATTCAATTTTTAAATATATTGGGTCTGTCCTAGAAAACATATCAATTTTTTACATGACCACTTTTTTCCAGAAAATTATTATTATTTAAAGGCTAGGTTAGGTTAAGTCAATTTCTGGGCCGAGCACTGCGGCTACAACAGGCTAGGGGCCCGGGCGCTGCGGCTTCATGACCAATTATATCCAAGTGGTATATATGAGATCCACCTATATTTCTTTTCCGATTTATATTTAAGAATAATGGATCTCATGAACCATTCAATTAGGTACTATATTAAACCTTTACTCAGTGATGAAGAAAAAAAAACAATTTCTATGAATTTATATTTGCAAAATGTTTTAATAAAATATCTATAATTTCTTAATATTCCAATTGTGATTAATATAATATTTGTATTTTATTATGTATAAATATATATATTTATATATAAATCACTACGTGAAACTATATGCACTTTATAGCCTTGAAGCAGACTAAGGCAGGAAACTGAGAAGTGACAGAAACAAGTATGTTTATAATACTTGAAAGGTTATTCTGAACATCTGCGTACATTTCTTGGGGATACTGCAATTTTTACTTTATTTCCATAAAACTCTTAATTTTTAAATAATTAATTATGAAAAAAGAAAAATTTTATCTGATATTTTAATAGAAGAATGTAATTTAGAAAAAAATTTTATTATTGTCCAAAAAAATAATAAACTGGCAGTTCGACAAGATTTAAAAAAGGGTTTACTCAAAACTGATGCACTATCATTTGAACTACGTGCTTCATAGAATACTGTTTCTTCAATAAAAAAATTGAAGATTGTGAATTAGATTGGAACAATCTATAATTTCTATTGTACAATATGGAATTGCAGTATTTGGTTTGGCAAACTCAAATTAGTAAATGTTTAAAATTAAAGTTCACAAAATACACAAATTTAAAGTTTCATTAGCAAATTTTACCTGTTCTGTTTAAACGTAAACCTATTTTTGAGATGTAAATTCATAATGTCGACAAACCCGTAGTTCAGGAAATTCTTAGTTTGGTTGAGAAAGTGGTGGATTCTCATTTGAACTACTGCCGTTTGAACTGGTACTTTTGAACTATTGTTCGTTTGAACTATTGTTCATTTGAACTACTGACATGACGTCATATCCTGTAGTTTAAATCAACGCATTTCTTGGTCATTTGAACTATTTTTCTACCCCAATTAAGTTTTAAAATGTTTTTTTTTAATCTTCATAAAGTTATATTCATGACAATTAATTAGATAAACATTACACAGAATGAACATAAAAATAGTTCAAATGAACATGAAAATAGTTCAAATGAAATAGTTCAAATGAAAAAAAAAAATAGTTTAAATGGACCGTGTAAAACTATAAGATAATAATGAATTGGTGGATACAAATGGACAAAAAGAATAGGTTAGGTTAGGTTAGGTTAGGTTAGGTAAAAAATAGTTCAAATTAAACTATTTTTTTGTTCATTTGAACTATTTTTTTGTTCGTTTGAACTATTTTTTTTGTCCATTTGAACTATTTTTATGTTCATTTGAACTATTTTTTTGTTCATTTGAACTATTTTTTTATTTATTTGAACTATTTTTTTTTTCATTTAAACTATTTTTTTTTCATTTGAACTATTTTTATGTTCACTTGAACTATTTTTTGTTTATTTCATTAATAATTTAATAGTTCAAATAAAAATAGTTCAAATGAACTAAAAAATAGTTCAAATGAGCAATAGTTCAAATGAACAATAGTTCAAACGGCAGTAGTCCAAATGAGATAGCATTGAGAAAGTACAACTTTGACGAGGTTTTGTGAATTTTTGAGAAAGCTATAAAACATGTCTGCTACCTTCTGTCTGTGTACACTTTTGAATCAGCCATAAATCCGCAAATTACAAAACGCATGGAAATTCTCGAAGTTTTTAAGCCCTTTTTATTAATTATTTCGTTATCCATTGTCTCTGAATTATTTAAGTGTTTTGGCCGACTGTAAAACATTTATAGTTAAAAATGTGCATGATATAAATAAAGTTTAGAACATTTTTTATTTTAGACAAAATGAGAACTTCCCTGGTCAGATTTGGTCTCGGCTTCGGCCACCTTGGAGTTAAGGTAAGATGCCATTTTTTTATTTAATAAGTTAGACAAGATACTTTTTGATTATTTTAGGTAGGTTTTCTTTATACAAATATAAGATGAAACCCCCGTCTATTTTCTGCTTTAAGAATAATGCCTCCCCTTTAGCCGTTGATCTATCTGTAAAAATCATGTTATGTGACATTAAAGTATGTACGACCTTGATAATACAGGTTTCCGGGGGAGGGGGGGGGGAGGGGAAGGATGTTAAGTTCTTACGGGAAACGGGTCATTTCCGCTAACTGTTGTATTTTATACACGGAGATGAAACAAATACTCTAGGCGTGCTTGTGGTTAGAATCTATTTCTAATACCTAGATTATCCACCTGAATCCATTGTGATTTCTCGTTTAAAAGCTATAAATTTTATGATTTTTCAGCAATTTATACACAATAATCTTTTTAAATGTACGCAATAGAGCAGATTTTTACACAAAAACTTCTTTAAATGTGTGCAATAGAGCGGATTTTTACACAATATGAATAACCTCTTCAAATGTACGCAATAGAGCAGATTTATACACAACAACCTCTTTAAATGTACGCAACAGAGCAGATTTATACACAATAACCTTTTTAAATGTACGCAATAGAGCAGATTTATACACAATAACCTTTTTTAATGTACACAATAGAGCAGATTTATACACAATATTTTCAAATGTACGCAATAGAGCAGATTTATACACAATAACCTCTTTAAATGTACGCAATAGAGCAGATTTTTAACAATAACATCTTTAAATGCACGCAATAGAGCAGATTTATACACAATAACCTCTTTAAATGTACGCAATAGAGCAGATTTTTACACAATAATCTTTTTAAATGTACGTGAGCAACCCCTGAAATGTCATTCTGAAGTGTGATATTTTTGTAATGTCCATAATTGTTTTAACCCATAAATACATCTAATTTCAGGTGAGAGGTACAACGAAGTACCATCTTTCTCCCATGGAACAGAGAGCTTTTGCCGGAGCTATTTCTAGTGGAGTTCCTAATACACTCTGGAGAATTAGGTAGATATCAATTTCTGGATTTATTTTTAAATTTTTTACTTTCTTGATAGATTTATATTTGAATAATGAATTACTTAAATAATCTAGGCGATCTATTCTGACCGTGGTTCCTCCTTTTATAATCGCCTACCTTATCTACGATGCATCAGAGAAGGAAATATATCAATCAATCAATTTAGTTTCTCAGCCTTTGAATCAAGTTTTCAGAATGAAATCTTATCAAATAAATCATAAAAAGGGTTAATTTTTCATTTTCACATTTTTCACATCGACCACGAGATATGTTAAAAAGTATTTTACTTAAAGGGACTGTTGGCAGTCATAATGAATTAAGGAATGAGATATTCATGATTTTTACCTTAAAATTTATACTTTTTTATTGTCATTTTTTTATAGAAGCTACGTTCGAATTTCTGGCCCATAAATAAAGAATTTAATTGTGAAAATTAAATATTTCTGAATCTAGAAAACAGCGATATCTTACTCAGTTTTACTCAGATAAAGAGTTTAAGGGTAAAGTTGTAAATCGGACATGTCCCTCTTAGGGTGGTCACTTGAAATTATGAGAGTTTTTTTAGATAAAAAAACTAATTTAAACCCCAAAAAATTAAGAGTGAACCTTTACTCGCATTGATTATCCTATCCATATATATATACATATATATCCGTATATATATATATATATATATATATACGGATATATTGCTAATATTACTTATATCTAACTTAATTTTAAAGTTTATTGATTGATTGATTTGTCAGGAGCATGATCGCCTTCAGAGAAAGCAGCCCGGTCAGTTTGATCACGAGGTTTAAGGAAACCAGAGTTCAGTTTTCCCGCATTTTCTCAAGAGAATGTTTGCGAAGTTTTTATGTCACCCTGCAGATATTGTAAGCCATCAATAATTCACAACATTTTTATTTCAACTTTGAAGTAAAAACAACTGCTAGCCATTGGTACTTTTGTGAATCAATGATGGCCCTTTGTAAATGCAGGGAAGTTTAGAATTGCGTTAAATGTTCTTTTCTTAGTTCGGGAATTCATATTTTTTATCTCAATTAGTCGAATATAGCTCTTTTTGTAAAATTATAAAAAATGGATTTATTAAAACTGTCGAATTATTGTCACTAATGAAACATATGTCATGTTTTCAGATTTAAACCTGTAAAATGGAGTATAAAGTCGGGGACAGTGTTAAAGGTGAAAAAATCCGGGACATTTAGTTGACCCGACATTTAAAGATGGCAACGCCTGATTCACAACGGTACCCTTGAAACCTAATCTGTTACAAAATGTGGAATCGAATAACATCTTCATTGTTTCTTATAAGCTTGAAATGCGCAGGTCACTTTTTCAGAGAACCCACTAATGAAATTAAACTGTTAAAATAAAACAAAAACATTAATATCTAATTCATATTTGATCAGACGAAGCTTTCAAGGGTACCGTTGTATATCGGACATTGCCATCTTTGCATTAAATCAAGTTTATCTTTCTCGCTACAGAAACAATTGAGTAAATTGTCAGAATCAGATACTTCTCAAGCTCGATTAACAACGTTATCTTGCACATTATTTATTAGATAACGGTTTTATAAATGAACCGTTATGTTATCAATTTGACACAATTCCGTATTTTATTACTTACTTGTTTGTAGAGTAATCTGCAGAGGGCCTCTTGGTCCATAGCGCAGATGTCAGTTTAGTCCTCACGGAACAGTGTATTCCTCGAAACAGGGCTCCAAAAGTAGTCTCGCCCACACTGATCCTGATGGCATAAATAGTCTCGCCCACACTGATCCTGATTGCATAAATAGTCTCGCCCACACTGATCCTGATTGCATAAATAGAGTTACAGATTAATGTTCTCCAGTCTTGTCTTGAATATTTTTACTGTTCTGGAATCTTTTATATCTGTAGGTAGACTGTTCCAAAGATTTACTACTCTGTTGGAGAAGAAATTTCTTCTAATATCTGTTCTTGATATAGTGGCAGCAAGGTTCATACTGTAGGCAGTGTTTCTGGTCAGTCTATTAGCACTGTCTCCAACTGTTGTAAACCAAATTGAGGCATCTACACGATCATGACCATTCAAAATCTTAAAAGTTTGTACGAGGTCAAACTTTTTTTCGGCGATCAGCAAGTGAGGTCAAATTAAGCTCAGATAGTTTTTCTTCATAAGTTTTACCAGATGGACCAACTATGAAATTAACTGCTTTTTTTCTGGACTCGTTCTAGGATTTCAATATCTTTTACTAACCAGGGTGACCAGGCCGGGATGGCAAATTCTAAATGGCAACGAACAAACTGTTTGTACAATAGTAGGAACACTTTCCTGTCCCTGTACATGAAGGCTCTTGTTATTTGTTTACAAAAGTATCAAAATTACGTTAAAATAAACTTGCATTTTAGATATATTTCCGCTTAATTATTACATTAATGTACATTTTCAATTGGACATCAGAAGACAAATGTTTTTTTTTATTAAGTTGGTTACAAAACTTAATTAATTTTCCCCGATTCAGCAAAAAAAAACTATAAACAAATATCTAACATCTGGAAGAAAAAAATAACTTACAAAATGGTGGAAAATAATTTTTCAAGAAAATAGGCACCTTCACACTTTTGTCATGGCAAAGCCCGATTTACAACGGTACCCTTGAGCCGTTATCTGATCTAAATCGAATGATATCTCCGTTTTTTTCTGACTAGCAAAAAATGCACAAGTCACTTTTTTTCCGAAAATCCGCAAAAAATACTGCCCGTCGATTTCTGCAAAAGTCTGCTAAGACGCCTTTCTATGTTTGTCGTTGTTTTCAAAATGGGGAGATGGGGGAGGGGGGATAATTTTTCAACAAAATAGGCATCTTCACACTTTTGTCATACCAATAACCAAACTAAATTTTCAAGAAAGAAATGGTAAGATTTTTTTGTGGTTTTTTGGTCGTTTGAGGGTATAACAATAATTATTTACTTACGTACTTTTATATTTTTAAATCCAAATTTGAGTTGAATTTTAATTATTCTTCCCCTAAGCTTTAAACAGATATATTTATTTATTTATTTATTTATTTAAATATTTGGATTGATCGATTGATTGATTAGGCGGACCCGGTGTGACGGTGTATAAGAAGAGGGATGAGGAGCTGGATGAATATGCTGTCCGAGGCGGAGCCAAGGAACTAGTTTTGTAAATCATTATTATTAGCTAGCACATTTTCCCTAAACTTCCCAGAGTTTCCCTTAAATTGGCACATTTTCCTATAAATTAGTAGATTTTCCCTCAAATTGGGACGTTTTCCCTCAAATTCGCAGATTTTCTCTAAAATTGACAGATTACTCCTTTAAATGGCAGGTTTTCCATTAAAATGTCACATTTTCCTTTAGATTTCTCCCTAAATTGGCAGATTTTCCCTCAATTGCCAGATTTTCATTAAATGAGAGATTTTGTCGATTTGTTAAGCTTGGCAGATTTCCCTTAATCTCAAAGGTAATCAGTGAGATCTATTTTGATGTCTGAAAATCGTGATTATAAATATTAGATTGGTTGTTTAGTAGTTTTTATGACAGAAGTTGTGTTTTGTTATAGATTTTAAAGGCAAAATTAATTAAAAGAGATAACACTACTTGCAAATCTAAGTCTATTTCCCCCCCCCCCCCCCCCCCGACCCACAAAAATATTATAACAATTAAAACTATCTCAGAAGAAGAAGGGAAAGGGCGTGGGAGGAGGAGGAGCAGGGGGAGGGGTAGGAGGGGGAGCAGGAGCAGATAAAGAAAATGAAGATAAAGAAGCGTCCAAGAAAAACAAGGAAAAGTGTGTTTTACACTTTTATCTCTGAACAATTTGAAGTAAAAAACAAGTTCAAAAATGCATGAAACCTTGCATGTAAGAAATGATTCTGAAAAAATTCCGTCTCTAAAGTCTCAATTGTGGGTAACCCTGTAAATTAATACAATGTTGGATCATATTGTCGGACCAGGGAACCTACACAATCTTATTACCTTTAATAACAGATTTGGAATTAATATAATGTTGGATCATGAAACTATAGCTGCATATTATCGGACCAGGGAACCTACACAATCTTATCATCTTTAATAACGGATTTGGAATTGTAGTTACGCATTTGTGTGAACATAAAATTGTACATTGTAGTCAACAGTGTACACACACATGTTTGTTTACACAATTTAACCATAGATTAAGTATGTACATTGTACAGATGTAGCCCCTTACATAAAGAAAATACTGTGCTAAAATATAAACACCAATTTGTACAATATGTACTCCAGTACCATATGTAAATACTGTACTTGAGTATAAACACACTAAACTGTACAGTATGTTCCCCTGTACAGTAAGTATACACTAAACACACTAAACTGTACAGTATGTTCCCCTGTACAGTAAGTATACACTGTACTTGAGTATAAACACACTAAACTGTACAGTATGTTCCCCTGTACAGTAAGTATACACTGTACTTGAGTATAAACACACTAAACTGTACAGTTTGTTCCTCTATAAAGTAAGTATACACTGTACTTGCGTATAAACACACTAAACTGTACAGTATGTTCCCCTGTACAGTAAGTATACACTGTAGTTGAGTATATACTCACTAAACTGTACAGTTTGTTCCCCTGTACAGTAAATATACACTGTACTTGAGTGTAAACACACTAAACTGTATAGTATGTTCCCCTGTACAGTAAGTATACACTGTACTTGAGTATAAACACACTAAACTATACAGTATGTTCCCCTGTACAGTAAGTATACACTGTACTTGAGTATAAACACACTAAACTGTACAGCAGGTATACACTGTACTGGAGTATAAACACACTAAACTGTATAGTATGTTCCCCTGTACAGTAAGTGTATACACTGTACTTGAGTATAATCACACCAAACTGTACAGTATGTTCCCCTGTACATTAAGTATACACTGTACTTGAGTATAAACACACTAAACTGTACAATAAGTATACAATGTACTTGAGTATAAACACACTAAACTGTACAGTTTGTTCCCCTGTACAGTAAGGACGGAAAGATGAGTGATGTAGTTTTACTAACGGGCAGACATCCCTGCGAATGCCAGGTTAAATGTTAAAAAATTTTAAACATGTTAATGAGCAATTTGATCAAAAATTACAAAAAAGAACATTTTGAGGGTAAATTTTTTTTGTAGAATTGATTTGATTTTAAATTTCTAGTTTTTTGTTTTTAAATCATTTTCTCCTTTTTGAATATTTTATTTAAAAAATTTATGATTTGTTTCCCCAGGCCGTTAAACATCAGCTTGTGAACAATTGTCTGTCCTGTGGCCGGGTTGTTTGTCAGCAGGTTGGTGGATTATTTTTTTAGGGGGGTTTATTTTTAATGGGTTGTTTGGTTGGTGAATTTTTTGACTGTTTGTTTGTTAGTAGGCCGTTTGGTTGTTTGGTTCAACGAGGAGGAGGGG